>NC_091821.1:77543321-77720821 GCF_038994185.2 Dermacentor albipictus
GGACAATTACGATACACATGCAACATCAGAGTTTGCCCCACGCGAGCCCCTGTCAATCGCATTAAACAACAGAGAAAACATTAAAGTGGCCCCCAATCCTAGGAATATGCACCCCGAACACCATAAAGGCAGGCGCGCTGCACGTGCAATGGCGCTGCACCGAGCATACGGCAACGACCGCGACAGATGCCGTGCACAGAGGACCGATACAGTCGCCACGTGTTACTCCGACAAGCGGTAGCGGTGGCCGACTGAAAGGGCGAAGCAGTATTATCAGCCACAATACGGACCGACAACTGCACGAAAGCGGAAGAATGTGCTATAGCTCTCGCCATCAGCGCTGAACCCCCAGATATTCTTACAGATTCCCAGCAAGCACGTTGAAACTATACGCACAAGGCCGGATTTCTCCGATGGCTCATAAATTGCTACACAAAAACCAACATATCCAACTAGTTCACCTAGTTTGGACACATGGGCATTATAATGTTTGGGGTCGGGCATAAAATGGATGGTAGCTGGCCCATGCCGTCGTCCAACTCATCCATGCTGAGCACGTTGTTGAAGGGAAGGACTCGTTCTCATCGAGAACAAGGAATATGGGATTTATTTACAGTATCTACATGAGAATGCTACAGTTCATCAGTCTAGCATGACTGAAAAAGGAATGCACTCCCAGCAGTCGCGCCACAACTGCTTATAAACACCCTGTCCTCCCTAGATCCCTAAGTTAGCGAAAACGGCCGTTCGACCAAACGGAGCGTCAGAAGTCATCGTAGCCGACCCGCCTTTGCGGGGGAGGGTTTACGCGCTCACCAGTGGCGTAGCCAGAAATATCGTTCGGGGAGGGCTCACATTGCAGCTCGGCCTCATCCTTAAGAGGAAACTTTAGGTCGGATGCTCCTATCTAAATACATGTAGAAGGAGAATTCGTTTTTCTCCGCAACCACTGCATTAAATTTGACGAAGTTTATCGCATTTAAAAGGAAAACTTAAATTCTAGTGACTGTTTGTTTCGAATTATCGATTTAGGTCGTCAACATTTTATTGAAAAGCGGCAAGAATAAAAAATTTTCGGAAAACTAAACAATGAAGTTTACAACTCTGTAAATCAGCAATGAAAATTGGTATCACAATTCTGTGAATTGCATCTATTAGTACATCTACAACGGACAATATTGATATGTTACACATGAATCTAAAAAAAAAATACGTATTATGGAAATACGGCTTTTGCAGAACCTTTGTACATCGTAATCAATTCACGTAAGATACAAATTGACATATCGAATTTGTCCGCTTTTAATGGTCTAATGGATGCCGTTTACAGAACCGCGATATCTGTTCTTGATGCAGAGCTAATAATTTGTAAACTTCGTGCTTCTAATTTTTTTTTGAACTTTCGAATTTTTCTAAAATTTTTAACAAAGTTCAGGCCCTAAATCGAAATTCCGTTTCCAACAGACACCAGGATTCAACTTCCTCACTCAAATGCAAGAAATTTCATTAAATGCGATCCAGGGGTTATCTCAGAAAAGTGTTTCTGCGTCTTGCATGTATTTGAATAGGCCGCGTCCGAGTTGGGCCCGAGCTAAAGCTTCCTCTTAAATAATTTGTCTAGGGATCAAATACATGAATAACAACTGCATTGCCATTGCCAAAGATGCTGCAAACGAATTTTTGAACGCTACGCACTGTCAATACAAGTAAAATACGTATTTTTTTCATAAAAGAATGTACTCGTATGTGCCAAAAATTGTGCCCAACATAACTTATATCAACGCTTCCATGTTTTTGTCTGTTTAATGAGTAAATAAAATATCAGACGAACTTTAGAACTACATCAGTTCGAAACCAGCAAAGCAGTGCATTCCGCTGAAATGGAAAATGCAAAGGCCATGAAATGAACAAGTTGAGGACAAATATGTTAAAGAAACTTTGTCATTCAAGATCCTTGTTTACATTCTTGTACATATGCAATGGCCAGTGAAAAATCTCAATGACGGTGTCATTTGTTCCAATGTATTACTCAGGAGAAGCTGTCACCGGTCGTGTATCGTGAGTAATTGCACCGAAATTATAGTCGCAACAGAGAGCACGTATAAGAAGCAGTTCTGCAAAATATATGAGGGCGAGTCAAATGAAAGTGAGCCAATGCGAACATATGACAAATGGGGTACTTTATTTAAAAGTAGCCTCCATGAGCATTCAGGCATTTGTCCCATTGACTAACGAGTCGCGCGATTCCCGTCTCATAAAGCTCCTTGGGTTGCTGCTTCAAAAAGTCTGCAACTGACCCTTTCACGTCATCGTCCGACACGAATCTGGTTCCCTTGAGCTGTTTTTTCGCTAGCCCCAAAATGTGGAAGTCGCAAGGCAACAGGTCTGAGCTGTATGGCGGACGTTGCAGCGTTTGCCGCTTGAACTTTGCCAGTTTTGTATTAACCACATCAGCGACGTGAGGGCGGGTGTTGTCGTGGAACAAGATGACCCCATTCGACAATTTTCCACGTAGTTTGTTCTTGATTGCGACACGCAGCCGATCCGACTTTTCACAATATCGGAAACAATTGATAGTCTCTCAAGATTTAGCAAATTCTGTCAGTAATGGCCCCTGACGATCGAAAAAAAAGTCAACACCTTTCCGGCGGAAATGACGGCCTTTGCTTTCTTTGGGGGTGGTGAATTCGAATGTTTCCACTGTAAGCTTTGCCGTCGTGTTTCAGGCTCGTAATAGTGGCACCATGGTTCGGCCCCGATCACAATTGCAGACAAGAAGTCGTCGCCCTCATTGTCATACCAGATCAGATGAGTCAAGGAAGCGCCGAAATTCTCCGTCTTCTGGCGGTGGTTCAAAATCTTGGGCATCCATAGCGCACAGAAGCGCCGATAACCGAGATGTTAATGAATTATGGCGTGAACCGAACCGTTACTGATGTCCACACGCTCTGCCAAATCATCGATGCTTATCCTCCGTTCTTGTCTCATCAGCTCATCAACCTTTGCCATTTTGTTAGGAGTGATTGCACGATGGCTTTGGCCCGGTCTCAGATCGTCTTTGCAACTTTCTCGTCCTTCTTTGAACCGTTTCCTCCAACGCTTCACAGTGGCCAATGAAATTCAATGTTCAGTGTACACGGCAGCCATACGGCGACTAATTTCTTTTTGGGAAACACCTTCTGCTGTCAAAAACCTCACGGCAACATGCTGCTCAACTTCTGGAGCGTCCATTACGTCACGCAACCAAGTTCAACCCAGTGTATGGGAGCATTAAAGAACACTTATCCTCACACCTGCGTGTCACTTGTGTAAATGAGAGAGAGAGAGAGAGAGAGTGAAGAGGAAAGGCAGGGAGATTAACCAGATATCAGTCTCCGGTTTCCAACCCTACACTGGGGATGGGAGATATAGGGGTTAGAAAGACGACAGAGAGGAAAACGCTAAAAAAAACAAAAAAGAAACACGCACATATGCAGCCACACACACAAAAGTCGTTCCAGTTAAAGACGATCGCAACGGCCGGTCGATCGCAAAAAGCACAATAGCGCTTGTACGGTCTTTTTCTGTGACGTTAGGTCCCTTCGATGGTGTGGAATACTTTTTTTTCCGATAGCAGTTGGTCGTCCAGCTGGTCAAGTTCGTGGCGAAAGCATTCCCTCTGTGGACTGTACTGCGGGCAGGCGCACAAAATATGGTCAGTTGATTCTTCATGGCCGCAGTGGTCACTGGTTGGGGTGTCGGTCATCCCTATATGCGGAACGCATAGGCTTTGGTAAAGGCAACGCCCAACCACAGTCGATGAAAAAGCGTGGCGTCTCTATGGCGAAGCTGTGATGGCGCTCGAAGACTTAATGTTGGATCAAGTGAGTACAGAGAGATGTCTGTGCTAGGCGCGTGCCTCGCAGATAATGAACCGAACCATTATTGCGCGGGGTGGGTAGGCTCACTTTTATTTGACTCGCCCTCATACATTAGAAATGCGAATATACAATGGAATATACAAATGCGAAGATACAGCTTGATAACGGGAAAGAACGTGCCACTGGAAACAAAGCTCACTGTACGTATACACAAAACCTCGCAACAAGATATATAAACATACGTATTAGTCTCCAATAAATCTACGTATCTGAGAAAAGAGTCTAAGTATATAATGCGTCAAACAAGGCAAATAAACATGTTGCGCAATCACAGGTTCTCAGAATCCTAGATCTCGTCCCGATTCCATCCACTCCCCCCGATGTATCGCACGCGACGGAAGGCGGCGCGCTTGCTCCTCACTTTTCTCCCTTGCGCACACAAGACTGAGCCGCCATCGTCGGCTCAGCCATCACGCCCCCCCCCCCCCTTCCCACGCTTTCACTGGCATAAATATGGCCTCGAGCTCCACCACTGGAAAAGCTGGCGCCACCGTCGGCGTGATGTGCTAAGAGGGATCACGTGGACATAGCGGCCGCGTCGGCTGCTTCGGGCGCGCCGAAGCGAGCTGAAAACGAGTTTAAATTCCCTCGTACGCTGCTGTCCTCATTTAGTGGCGAAATTTTCCCGCTTCGAGTGTCTCCTTCACAACGCTTCAAAGCACTACAATAGGTAGTGGCTGCCTTTGAAGGCGCGCAACATGGTCGGCTACTGCTCGGTGCCGCAGGGCCGGACGCACGTAACGGAGGCCGGTGTCAGCCTTATTCACACGTAGCCGCAGGACAAGAAGCTGCGTAAAGCTTGGCTCGCGAAACATAAAACCGGCAAACAGTCATCGGCTACAACTCGGGAATGCAGCAAGCTCAGACGCGAGGAAGATTCAGAAAACGCGCACTGAGACGCTCGCCCGAGTCCGCTATCCGACTAATGTCATGACGGTTTGGTCTATGAACTTGTCGATGCTATAGATACTGGCAAGTTCAGTGGAGTGGAAAGGCAGCGGTTAGAAGTACATTTAAAAAAATCATGGCATATGGTCATGTTTATGTTATGAATTAATGCATTGGATTACAAAAAAGGAGCAGCGGGAAATTGCACGCTGAGAACACCGATAAACATACAGTGCGACGCAACTCGAGGAATAATATTGAAAGGTCAAAGAATTTAGAAGAAAGAAAGATTGAATCGTCGCGACGGCATATTACAGTCCCCGTAGGCGTCGAAGTCTCTACAATGAAATTATTTTTTAACAGCTCTGATAGCGCCCACGCAACAATGGTTGCTTGTATACTGTCAAATGCTCATATTCTGCGGCCTAAAGCTCATGGCACGCTGAGAAAACGCGCGCGCGGTGAAATCAAAACAGTGCGCGGACAAGCATGCAGACACGCAGTCGGTCGCTGCGAATCTGCGCGATCGCGCTGCATTGAGGCTTCGTTCTATTACGCTCCATTTAGTTATACAAACACTATAAGAACCTATTTCACATAGTTTGCTCTCGGCGTTTACCTACCTTTCACGCAAGAAGCCGGTTCGGGAGACTCCATCGCGGCAACCGCGCGCAGTGGCGTTCACTGTACGTATTCGGTAAAGAGATAGCGTCTGTAAACGATTGTGTGCTTTCAGTTTGCCCAAGATTATTATTTAGACACTAAGAAACTTCTCTCGTTTCGAAAGTACTTACAAAAATGTCCGGGAGAGCTCGCGCGTGGTGTTTTCAGTGACCGCTGACAGCAAAACCTATGAGGAGCGTGCCACGTGATCCCTCATACTACGCCAGCGAGGCGCTTCCGATAGATGGCGACTTCGTAACTCCTCGCCGCCAATACAGCTTGCGGAGCGCGGTCACGATGTTATCGCCTTTGGACTTTATACGAAACATGAGGGCGATGGCGATGACAGGAACGCACCTGGAGTGTCCATATATTTGCTATCGCAATAATATAATAAGAGTATCGGGCAACTGAAGCGTCCCATGGCCCATTACTTTCCGCAAAAGAAGTAACAAAATCGAACTTTCACCATGCGACAATTCGCTGCGCCGCAACAATGTTTTTTTTTTCCTTTTTTTGGGGCAGGGACACCGAAATGAAAAAAAAAAACGCAAAGGCAAGTATGTTCGTCAACAATCGAATGCCTACCTTGGGTACATAATGTGGCTACCAAAGGAATATCGAAGAAAACGCGAGACGCTTGGTCCACCGAGAACCACGCGCATACTGCTCGGTATGCTACACCGGCGATTCAAGACTTTCTGGAGAGGTTGCATTCAAGCGAACGCGGTGCAATCCGTTGAGTCCCCACAGTGATGGCGGCAGCGACCATTGTTTCGTTTTCTCGTCTGATAGCTAGAAAGCGTACTAAACTCTGCCAGGAGAAAATGCACTCGGCCAGAAAAAACCGAACCCACACCGAAGTATGCCGCGTGGTGGTCGGGGCAACACGAGAAAAACGTATGCGCTCTGGCTGGCTCTGGCAGTTCGCAGGTAGGGTAACGAGAACAAAAAAATTGAAGCGGCTTAATGTGTCCTCGCAAATAAAAATCAAAGTAGAAAAAATAAATGAGAACGTAGTTACCTTGGCTGGCTTTAGTGTCTACACATGGATGCTTTGGCGCAGGTGAAAAAACAATGTTGATATTTTTTTTTTTTTTATGTGACATGACAGCACGAATGAACCACCACAACGCTTAGTCTCATCGGACATCGCTGCGGGCTTTGTCAACTTGTCTGATAGTGTGTTGATTTGGCTTGTCTTGTTGTATGTTCCGATGTCAGACATTGGAAAAGTCAATCCACCTTTGGCGTCAAATATTTATACGAGCATTAAACCCACAACGTTCCGCAATTGAAAATCTAATGCACATGTTTGGAAATGTCAATGCACCTTTCACATGAAAATTTTCTGAGAACTTTATTCCCATAAAGTTCCGGAATCGACATCCACGAGCTCCGTAGATTCCATGATAGAGTGTTATTCCGCGGCGAGCCCGTTCACGACCAAAACGCCCTTGAAACTTTGTACTCGGATGGGACTGCTTGCGTTATGTGACTCCCGGTGCATAGGTGTTGCCACCAAGCCGCCAGAGCTCCGCCACTAAAACTACTTCTCGACGGAGAACCCATCCGAAAAGCCCAGTAAATAAGAGTGCTCGGAATGCTTATACAGGAAATGGGCAGTGCCGGCATCGTCCTACCAAAACTCAAGCGCACGGTGCGCAGTGTTACTAGCCTCATTAACAGAATCGCACGTAGCAGAGAGGGAATGACGGAGACGGACACTATGAAACTAGTGCCGGTCTTCGTCATAAGCAGAATCACCTACGCTCTCCCTTTCCAAGCCGCCCGACAAACCGAAATCGACCAAGCAAATCGACTGATCCAGATTGCCTACAAGGCGGCAGTCGGCCTGCCCGGAAACACGAGCACAGACCGCCTCAGCGAGCTGGTTATGACGAACACATACGAAGAACTCGCCGCGGCAACATTCATGGCCCGGCGCGAAAGACTCAACTCAACACCCCAGGGGCGCTCCGTGTTAACCCGACTATACGCTACCCCTATCACCACAGTTATGCGGAGACGAGACGACCCTTATGCCGCCTGACCTACGAGCAAGAATCCACGTGGACACCATCCCACATCACATGAACCTTTACTACCATGCGGAACGGCGACAAGCCCAAACAGCCATCTTGCGCAAAAGGCAATAAGCCTCTTTTATGTCCACTGCAGGGCTATGGCGATCTCCAATTACGTACCCTTGTCCTGCGCCAACCGGTTCCAACTAGTGCGCGCGAATTTCATAATTTTATCGCCCCACCTAGTCTTCCCCGCTCCCCCCCCCCCCCCCCCTTCTGTACAACTGTACAGCTGTTCAAGAGGATGCTTCAAATAGTTCGTGTGGCGAACGCGCAGCGAAAGGAGAACAAGAACACAAAGGACCTGCGCATCGAGGAATGAACAGGAAAGGAAGCGCCGCTGCTTTTTTGAAGGAGCTTGAGTGCAAAAAACAACGTGTTGGCTAACGCCGAGATGCAGTTGTCCCTCGTCCAAACGAAAACACACTTTTTAGAGCAGTGAAATACAACACTGAGGCGTTGGGCGCGCGCTCAGGGTATGTCAAAACAGTTGAGGTTGACTTACCAGCTGTTGCGAGAGAATCTCACTTATGACTCTTACGTGCTTCATACCAATGAGTTTGCTATCAGCTTATAGAGATAGCTCATATTCGAAAATATTTGCTTCGGTATGCATCTCCTTTTTATTCGTATTTCAGAATGTTCGACTCCATTTGCAATGGGTTTTACCATTTATTTCGAAGATATTTTATTCACTGTGAATTTTATTAATCCCTCCCTTCTGTTTTCTTTCGGAATAAAACAAACGCTACTTTTTACTATTCAAACTAGATTAAGTCGTCTTTTTTTTTTATCATGCGTACTAGAGAGTGACAGCCTCGAGTGACCAGGTGTCAGCCCGTCTTGACATAAAACAAAGTTCTCTGTCACTAAGGGAATTTTGCAAAGGAACTCAGAACACCTGGAAAATTCGGGGAATTTCGAAATGTCAACTTGGTAGACACCCTGAACATCATCGGCAAACCGAAGGTTGTAGAGATATTCGCCGTCGATCCTTACTCCTAAGCCTTCCCAGTTTAATAGCTTGAATACTTCTTTCAACATGCAGTGAATAGCATTGGAGAGATTGTGTCTCCTTGTCTGACCCCTTTCTTTATAGGTATCTTCCTACCTTCTTGCGTAGAATTGAGGTAGCTGCGGAATCTCTGTACATATTTTCCAAGGTAGTTACGTAAGCTGCTTGTTTTCCTTGATTATGCAAATGCCTCTATGACTGCTGGTATCTTTACTGAATCAAATTCCTTTTCGTAATCTATAAAAGCCATATAGAGAGGCTGATTGTACTCGGCGGATTTCTCGATTACCTGATTAACGACATGGATGTGATCCATTGTAGAGTATCCCTTCCTGAAGCTAGCCTGTTGCCTTGGTTGGCTAAAGTCCAGTGTTACCCTTATCAAATGCAAATTATCCTGGTGAATATTTTATGTAATACTGGCAGGAAGCTAATGGGCCTATAATTTTTCAATTCTTTAACGTCTCCGTTTTTGTGGATTTGTATAATGTTTACATTTTTCCAATTCTCTAGGGCCCTTGAAGTCGATAGATACTTCCTATAGAGAGCCGCCAGTTTTCCAAGCATTATGTCTCCTCCATCTTTGATTAAATCGACTGTTATTCCATCTACTCCTGCCGCTCTTCCCTTTTTCATGTCTTGCAAGGCCGCGGATTCTGACCTCATCGCTAACTATAGAAGGAGTTTATGTATACTGTTCATTACTGCTTCGAATGGAGGTATCCTGACTCCTCTGGGTACTGTACAGGTCAGTATAGAATTCTTCCACTGCTTTTACTATACCTTCGAGATTGCTGATATTACCCTGCTTATCTTTCAGTGCATACATCTTGGTTTGTCCTATGCCAAGTTTCCTTCTCACTCATCGCATCATCATCATCATTATCATCATCATCATCAGCCTAGTTACGCCCACTACAGGGCAAAGGCCTCTCCCATACTTCTCCAACAACCCCGGTCATGTACTAATTGTGGCCATGTCGTCCCTGCAAACTTCTTAATCTCATCCGCCCACCTAACTTTCTGCCGCCCCCTGCTACGCTTCCCTTCCCTTGGAATCCAGTCCGTAAACCTTAATGAACATCGGTTATCTTCTCTCCTCATTACATGTCCTGCCCATGCCCATTTCTTTTTTTTGATTTCAACTAAGATGTCATTAACTCGCGTTTGTTCCCTCACCCAATCTGCTCTTTTCTTATCCCTTAACGTTACACTTATCATTCTTCTTTCCACAGCTCGTTGCGTCGTCCTCAATTTGAGTAGAACCCTTTTCGTAAGCCTCCAGGTTTCTGCCCCGTAGGTGAGTACTGGTAAGACACAGCTATCTCATCTCAGGCTGCATCCATTTCTTACGGCTTCTTCAGTCTTTCTCACGTTATAGTTTCAAATATCACCTATTTTCACCTTGTTGATCAGTTTTGACAGTTCCGCGAATTCTATCTTATCTCTTGAGTTGGACACTTTCATTCTTTGTCGTTTCTTTATTAGGTCCTTTGTTACTGGGCCGAGCTTGCCTACGGTTGCCTTGGTGCCTTGCCTCCATTTGCTGCCTCTGAAGCCAGCCTAGATACGGTTTAATTCATTACTTCTATGTCATCTTCATCTCTCTGTTCTAAGGCTGCATATTTGTTTGCAAGTACCAGCATGAATTTGTCTGCTTTTACGCTTACTACCTCTCGGTTGACCTGTTTCTTCTGGGCCAATATTACTCTTTCTCTCTTCAAATTGAGGTGAATATTAGCCCTCATTAACCTATGATCACTGCACTTTACCCCACCTATCACTTCTACATCCTGCACCATGCTGGGATCGGCAGAAAGTACGAAATCAATTTCATTTCTTGTTTCACCATTAAGGCTTTTCCTGGTACACTAATCTGTTGCTACGTTTCCTGAAAAAAAGGTGTTCATTATTGAAAGCTTATTCCTTTCTGCGAATTCTACCAGCATCTCTCCTCTAGCGTTCCTAGAATCGACGTCATAGTTGCCAATTGCTTGTTCACCAGCCTACTTTTTCCCCACTTTTGCATTGAAGTCGCCCATTACTACAGTATGCTGAGTGTGCACTTTTCGCATCGCTAATTAAACATTGGGTATTTATGTATGTATACAAAAAATTATATATATATATATATATATATATATATATATATATATATATATATATATATATATATATATATATATATATATATATATATATATATATGAGAGAGAGAGAGAGGAGTGACTGCTCCCCGCTGTAAAAATAGTTGGTACGCCATTGATTCGATGTGACCATTCTACGTGAGCTTAGGCGATATAGTAACGCCGAGATATTTGTATGAGGATACTACTTCCCAGAGACAGCTCTCAATGTAGTATGCAGTCAATGAATTAGCAGACCGAGTTACGGGCATTACTTTACATGTATTAGTGTTTAATTCCATGCACCAAGTTTTACACCAAAGGGACACAGCATCACGATCGGATTGTAGTATTGTCGTTGGGCCCAATTATTGGGCTCGAAATATTACGCACTTGTCCGCGAACACGTGGATATGTCAAGAAACACAGCAAGGTCATTGATTTAGATTAGGACAGTCGTTCATTTAGATTAGGAAGAGGAGGAGGCCAAGTACAGATCCTTGTGCTACACCTGCTGACATAACGATCTGCACAGGCATTCGAACAATGTGGCGTTACAAAGCTTGCATAAAAATGAGAAAATTTTGGGATTTCTGAAAGAATCAGCAGGCTAGAATGGCCTAGAATACTGATCAGGCATGCCCACATGCGAAGAACCCGCCATGCCACTCCAGCAAGAGTAGTAAAGCGGCGTTTGCCCCCGCGAGTTCCTCTATCTCTGCTACGCGTCATAAACAAAAATTAAAAGTGCTTCAAAGTACTCGCCATTACACTTAATACCTTTGTCGAATCTGCGATCCCACCTTCGTAACATCTTTCAAACTCTGCTTTGATGGTCGATAGCTCCTTTCTCATTTTTTTTCACCTCTTCTACGTCGTGAAATCGCAGTCCTTTCATGTTCTTCATTCGAGGAAATCAAAAAAGGTCGCACCGAGCGAAATCAGGTGAGTAAGGGGCCTGGGGCAAGGGAGTCATGCTATTTTTTGTCAAAAACTGGCACACTGAGATGGCTGCGTGAGCTGGTGCATTGTCGTGGTGGAAAAACCAGTCCCCCCGACCTACATAACTCATGCCTTTTTTGTCGCACACTGTTACGCAGTCTCTTCAGCGCCTGCAAATAAAAAGCTTGATTAAGAGCGCGGACCTTGTAAGCAGTGTTTGACATCGCTGTTAACAGTTTGTGCGGCATCTTTCCCGAGCAAGAAACGAAAGAAATCACTGTACCCGTGCAATAAACTCGAAACGAATGGCGCGACGTAACAGGCTCCCTTTAGGGAGCCCCATATGGTTTCTAAATAAATACCCTAGAGGGAAATGTGGCGCTAGTGTCTACGGGGGCTCTCATAAGCGTTGCCTCAATTTACATAGAAATGATGGGAAGTACAGGCTTCGGAGTGACTTCTATATCTTTAGACTAGTGGCATTTAATTTTTTTGATTGTGGCGCAGTAAACGAAGCTATACTCAAGTATTATCGCGTTAAATGTAATTTTATTTCTGAAATATGTTACATAATGTACAACACGTTACATTAACATTGTATGACTTTGAGATGGAAGCACGGTTTACTATGGTTTATCACCAGGACACACCAGGGTATGTATGCATCTTGTGCGATTCTGTTCCCGATTTGACACCAGAGAATAATAATTTATTTATTTTTGCAACAGCAATAACAGCCGTGCATGTACTTATATAAAGATACTCATCAAGTATTTATGGAAATAAAAATGGTGTATTGTGAGAAAGTGTTGCGCCCTTGAGAGGAAATTGCTACAAGTGTCGTCTGCTACTACGCCTGCTCGCTGCAAACGCGATACTTTTCTCGTAGACGACAGGCACTTGCGAACTCTCTTACTCTTTAGAAAGGCTGCGTCGGCTGTCATGATTGCTGAACGTCTTCAAGTACTTTTAAGCACATATGCTACAGTGCTATCCAGGACGCTAATGGCCTCCTACGAGTATGCTTCATTATATTTTATATTGACGTACCGCTAACGAAGCGTTATGGCGTGGCTTTGCACTTACACATCTTGCGACACTAGACTACAGCCAGGAAGCAGCAACCTTTCCTACCACAGGTAAGTTTGTGTTCTCAATGTCCTAAAACACGCATTTCAATGAGCACATAAACGAGCAATGCATAATAAAGCCCTCAATAAAATTTGAGTTTCAAGCCACAAGAAGTACAACTGTCTATGTCTTGTATCAGTAGTGCCTTCTTTTTCCTATTCTGAAGTTTCATAAAGCACGTAACGCTGCAGCGCCAATCTAATAACACACCTAACAAACCAAGGTCCAAACGGTCAAAACATGTTCTTACAACGTTTACAATGCCGTCGCTTTCTCGTCAGTGCTTCGACACCACACCCCAACACAAACATCGTCCCAGCCGCTTGTCCAGCGCGCTATCGCCACTTCGAGCAACAGAACAAAGGCAGAGAGTTTTGCGTTGCACTGTCCCACTGCAGGTTATAGCAATTGAGCTTGGAGCGAAACCAAAACTGCCAAAAAATAATTGTAGACTAGTTTGCCAGTCAACAGAATGCCAATCCGAAGCCTGTACTTTTCATCATCATGATGGTTGAACGATCGCAACGCCAAATTTCCCTCTAGTTGTACTAATATTAAACTCTATGGGGAGCCCTAAAATACCCTCTCTTGTGTGCGTGCGTGTGTGTGTAAAAAAGAAAAAAAGAAAAAATAACAAAAAAATAAAACAAAAAAAGTACACATATTATTGAAACATAGCCTCCGAGATTGGGCGGCGTGTATTGACCCAGCGAACAAATCTTAAAGGCCATGGGAAAAGTATGGTGCAAAGTTCAAATCATTTTTTAATATTTTGTTTTGAACAAGAAATACAAATAAAAAATTTTTGTACCCATAGCCAGTAGCTTGTAGCGGGCGCAAATGCGAGCACCGTGCTGTAAGAAGTAAGAACAAGTAAGTAAGTAAGAACAAGTAAGAACAAAACGTTTTCGAGCACTGCCTCGCACATAATCTAAACTTTAAGATAGAAATATTTTTACATTAAAACGATTAAAATGACACGCATGACGCGTTTTTCACTACATTCACCACTTTGTGCAGCTTGGTGACTAATAAACATATCCAAGAGCAATCAATCTGATGCCGACAGCAGCATGTCTGGCATGGCGGTTGATGTGAGGCTCTTTTCTGCTCGAAAACAACATCGCGGCGAAAACATACGCCCAAGGGGCCTTGTAGCCCCTGGAGATGTTATTACAACAGATGCGGGCTTTATGAGGTAAGTAGAACTTGCTTTACATATGCCGCTATTGGACTCGTGTCGCACGCACGCCGGCTGCGGGAAGTTGGAGTAGCTGGACTTGCCTATTGAAGTGGCATGGTGTCATGTAGGAGCGAGTCAAATGTTCATTCGCATGTTGTTTGATTGACTAAAACTAGGCGGCAAGTGCATCCGTGCCGTTCTTACTATTCGTGTTCACGTCGTTTTTTTTTTTCCCATTCGTTACAGAGGTCACGGAACATATCTGGACAATGAACAGCTTCTGTCATCTGTTGCGGGCGCAGTGGAGAAAGTAAACAAACTCATCACTGTTCGTCCTCTCAAAACACGGTGCGTATGCAGCCTCTACGGCGAGCGGACTTCTCACACGCGCAGGCCACTAACGTTTGACAGGTTTTTGTAGACGCACATTGGGTGGGTGGAAGGGAGGGGGATGTATATATATATATTTTTATCACGTGTTGCTACCATTCAAAATTTTGTTCTCGTTATTTACAAATAATTTCGCTTGTCACTGCATCACACCATAGCAGTTCTGGCCTGTAGATTGTGTTATGTAAGGAGCGTTTCGCTTAGCTGCTTGCAGCGTAAATATGTTATCGAAATTATCCTTGTTTAAAGGTGGCTGCGTTGAGACGTAAGTATACAGTGGCCGCTCTGACCTTTTGTTTCTATCAACCACTGTAACGGTGATTTTCTTTTGCGCAGTTACATTGGCGAGATTGGCGACGTCGTTGTCGGACGTATTGTTGAAGTTCAGCAAAGACGGTGGAAAATTGAAATGGCTTCACGTCTGAATGCGTCTCTACTGCTTTCATCAGTTAACCTACCTGGAGGAGAATTGGTATGACGGTCCCTTTGTGCACCTGTTGGGCTGCTTTTACAGTGTCTGCGAAGCAGTACAAACAGAATGAAATGTAATGATGCTCAGTGCTCTCTTATCATGAAGACATTGTTTTATAGTGGTTAATGCAAGTATTATATTCAGCGGCCTCCTGCTAGTAGCGAGTAATGATTTAATATGGCTACATTTCTGTACCTGTATTAATTTGTGTCTCCTGTATTCATTTGTGTCGGTCATCGTTCACATCCACTAGAACCTGAAAGTTGTCCTCAAAGAAATAGAAAAAGTCTTCACTGTAACAATTGTTCAGAGTATTGCTCAGATATATTCCGCGAGGAAATTTCCCTCAACATAATCAGTTGACTTCTCGCGAGGTAAATTGGGACAGGGGCTTTTCTCTTTGCTATGGCTATATCTTCATTATATTATTTAGGTTCACTATAACAAGGTTCTATTGTATAATCATACTTTTACACTTCAACTGTGATGTCGATTGCTTTTACACTTCAGCTATGATGTCGATTATTACTAAAGTCAGAAACTGGTGCATAAGTCAGGCAAATTGTTTGCAGACAGTATAATACAGCAACAAATGGGTTAAGCCCACATAGCATGATTTTCTCTTTAATGCATGAAATGTTGCTTTTGCTCATTCTTGCTAGTACAATCAGCAGAACCAAGCAAGCATCATTTATTGCCACAGATGATGATACCGGCTGCCACACTTGCAGTTTGCTAGTCAGGAGGCAAAATGGCAAACCCACAAAACGCTGTATCATCTGTGCTTGCTCACATTTTGTAGACTGGTGTAAATACATCTTGGCAGTGATTGACGATCATAGTTAGCCCATGTTCTGTGACTTCTTTATGTGATATTCTGACACACTTTCAGAGGAGAAAATCGGCTGAGGATGAACTGCTAATGAGACAGTACTTGTGTGAAGGCGACCTCATCAGTGTATCCTTTCAATATTGAACCCGAAGGAACAAGTGAACAACTAAATTTAAATGTAGCAAAGGAAATGCAAATTATGTAAACAGTGGTGGTATGTCCCATCTCTGCACATGCAAATGTCCATGTTTTTTGTAAAAGCATCTTGTACTGATTCATGTGCTTCATTCCTTGGAACTGTGCTTTCATGTAAATTACCATGGCACCATGAGAAACTTAAGTTGCAGGTCCACTGTGGTTGGGCTCCTGCTGCAGTTGAAAACCCAGCGTCAACTTTGCGGTGATGTCTGGAAGTAGCTTGTTCTTATTCAGTGTTGTCTTGTGTACGCTTTACTGCCTAACTTGTTAACTTGACAGCTGTGACACCAGGCAGAAGTCCAATCAATTTTTGCTGATGGGTCACTGTCACTGCATACCAGGAGTCTCAAGTATGGCAAGGCAAGTTCCCTGTTGCAATTCCTGAATCCCCAAAAGTCCGACTGCAACAAAATTTTGGGCCATGTAAATGCTTAGTTTCAGATAGTGTACATATAGAGCAGCCTCTGTGCAGAATTTTACATTTGAAATACAAGTGGATGTGCTAGCCATGAAAGGGCATCAGAGGTAAATGTTTTAACACCAAAAGCCAGTTTCGCCCGAAAGGCAAAGCATTGATTGTGATAGCAAGTTATTAGACAGCTGTATGCAATAAGGTTTATGAGCTGTATAAAGTGCTGCGAACATTCTCTATTAACAAGCATGGTTTCACGTACACACAGGCAAACATGAACACATCTTGCTCTATGATCGCGTACACTCGCCGTGAGAACGCTGGCATGATGAAGAACAGCTGCAGCGGCGAGCAATTTTCCCTTCGTGCTGCCTCTCGCTTCAACATGAACCAGGCGTGCAAGAACACAGCGCCTACAAAGTCATCAGCTATCTCAGGTCAGCTAGCCTTCGAACCCAGTGCAGATGACCTCCAAAATAAGACAACAGCATGCGGCTACGCTAAGCAATGCTATGTGCACCGGAGTAGATGCGGTGACAGCATTGCTCTGCCCCCTTCCCTTCCACCTCCTAGCAAGCGCACATCTCCTTGCTTCCCCCTTGTGCACACGAAAAGTCTACATACTTCCCTCCCCTCCTTCCTCTCTTGTGTGTGCGAGTAGACGCCACCGCACCAAGCCACCATTCTTCTTCGCTCACTCCTGCATGCCTTCCCTCGCACCTACAGCATATAGCGCATGGCTGCGATGCTATCGCACTTTTACTTTATACCGAGCCTCACAGAAACAGCAATGCCAGCGGTGGAAATTCACCTGGAGTGTCCATATATTGTGATAAAAAAAGAAATGCTGCCATTAGTAGTTGAAAGGAAGTGTCGCACGACTAAAAATTTGCAACTCTTCGGCATGACCCCTGAGATTAGGCGTTGGTCGCAGCACGCCAAGAACTATAGAAGGCAACCTGCTGAAACTTGCGATGTGTCCGCTAACCACCAGGTGCAAGCGTTGTCTGCTCAGGCGCATGCAGCAAATATGAAAATTAAACGATTTCCATCCATGCAGCTTTGCAACGTTGCTTCAGTAGTATACACTACTTATCTATTATGGAGTTAGCCAAAGGGAAATTTCGTTGCAGTTCGCCTGAGAAGTAACACATGTAAATATTGCAAGTCTTCTGTACATATCTGTATGGTCAGTTGTACATTATAATGATATAAAATAAGCAGTAGCACAAGTGGCACAGTTAATGTTACATGTGCTAGTCATTAAATGTTGTTTATTCTCAAAAATGTGAATACTTTATAGATGTACTGCCATTACATTTCCGACTTGTCAATTCTTGTTTGTTAAATAAAACTCCAAACCATCGATACCGTATAACTACAGGCAAGTGTCAGAGCAATGTAAGTAATGTACTATAATACTTGTTTCTGTGAGCTGGTTCCAATATTCAGGAGACAGATGCATCATGATGTGATACAGTGGCTCACTCTGTTTCTGAAATCACTGCGGCTTCCATGTGCAAGTGCAGCTAGTAACGTCGAGGATGCCAGGTCAGGCATTTCGTGACCAACTTTAGTGTAAAATAAGATACCTTGCAGTGTAAATGTTTCTTATCTTCATACTTGCTTGCTAAGTGTCATCCTTTTACATGCAAGAAGCATGTGCTAGAGCTTTTCAAATTTGAGAATATGTCGGTACTCCAATAGGGGCAAACTCTGTCCAGAAAATTTTTTTTGATACGCTGCACAGATTACCAAAGTCCTTTCATGCTCATCTCGAAGGCCGCTTACCACAACGTGACCAGCACCACGTATTAGACAACAGCACATCATCGCCTTTTCATGAACAATTGACATGGCTAAGTGATTCATGAATTTAGCAACTGAACATGATGTCGCAGGCTTTATTCCCAACTGCAACACCTGCACTGCTGTGGGGACAGAATGCTTGTACCAAGACCTTGTTGCAATATAAATTGTCTTCAAAGGCTCTGAAACACATTTCTAACATATCATGGAATGACCTCATAATTAAGGTATGTTGCCTCACGAATTCTCTGCCGCAAAAATTTTTTTAATCCATCAAGTGAAGTTAGACATAGTTATCGCAGCGATAAGTGGCTTTCTCTCTCCGTTCCTCTCCACTAGCGCGCTGGAAGCTACACAGTGGAGAAGCCAAGGAGACAAAGCCCCGCCCAAAAAGTTCAGTGTCTCGGGGACGAGAGGGCTTGTCGCGGCAACCCGTAATGGCCACAGTAGACTGCAACTACGCACAATTGTAGTGTGTGGGCTGGCAGTGCAAAGATGGAATAATTTTTTTTTTCTTTTTGGAGATTGCAAGTATATATATTTTTTCATTTATTAACTAAAAATTAGCAATAATAATATTACTGAACATGTTGCGATCACGAAATCAGCCAATAACTGTTGGTGGGCATTGCTGGTTGCGATGACGCTGCATAAAAACATTGCAAAGGCAAGGGCAGGTGTTTTTACACAGTTTTTGAAACTGGATTGTAAATTCCCTGCTGCATGCAGTGCAATAATATTTAACCCGTATGTTCACAGGAGCCTTTTCTACAGATCGTCGACTTTTTTTACTATGTTCGAAAAGTGTTTCAAGGCCCCTTTAAGTGGTCATATTTCATGTGACCACTATGCAATCTCAATACAGGCGACGAGCTCCGGGATGTAAAGCCCATTTGCTTGGCTAATTTCACTGCCTTAGTTTACTTGTTGCCAGACTTTTTCTAAACAGCTTTTCAAAAGCCAGAATTTAACTGTTGCATATATGTGATGTACTGCATCATTATGTAATGTTTTGTTTTGCAGAGAGGCATTGGAACGTTGATAGTGCTTGAATGGGTGATATTTATGCAGTACGTAGTGACTGAAAGTTTCAGCATTTATTTTTACAGTTCAAGCAAGTACATATCGGTATACTTTTTAAACAAGTTCAGTGTTTGTGTGTGCCTACATTTAAATTTTTTTCCCCACACATTTGCTTTCTTTTCAAAATTTCTGGCACTTTCTTGTCTGAAGGGTTGCTCATACATATCTGCATTGGGAAGCAAGCAGTAGGTAATAATGAAGCTAGTACTATCATGAACTTATCGAACTAAATCAGAGTTTTAGCATGTTAACCCCCTAAGCATTTGACTATTCTGACTAAAAGTGACCTAATTTTGCTTCTTTTTATGGCATATTTTCAAGCTTTTTTTTTCCAAAGCACTTCTTAAATGTTTTCAACCAATTTACTTCATACTTTGCATGTGCAAACCTCATTTTACCTTTTCACTATGGATTGTATATGTATTTGTCATTGCCGCTAACAGTACCATGGGAAATGAAAATTCTTTATTTCGCACTGCTTCAAAACGGAACTATTCTGCGAGCGAGATTTCAAAAATGCGGAATTCAGGCACTGACAAAAGTGTTGCCAAAACAGAAAGAGCGCAATAAATGCTGCTTTCTAGCGCTGACACTGTGCAGCCATCCATGTAGTAAAGGAAAAACTAAATGGACGTGCTGAGCTCGTCCTAAGCAAGATTTACCAGTATCGCGTTGACACATAGACATACATACACGAACACATGTAGATAGGTATGCATTATAATTCTTTCATGCATTTGTAGTATGCTTTTCTGTTACTGCTAAGAACTTTTTGTTTGTGAGCTCAATTTTTTACAATTAAGTTTTCTGCTAAAGTTTTGCAATAATTCATATATACTAAGTTTCATGGGGTGGGCAAGAATCTTTTACTCTCAAGCCTTTGTTTAGAGCAAGCATACATAATCTCGGCCCCTGTCACCATCTGTCAGTGCAGTCCGCACAGCAACCGTAGGTTTGATGTGACAGCTGATGGCAAGTGAACACTGGCGACAAATAGCATGTGATATAAACAGGCACTATAGGGACCATTCATTCCGCATGTTCCCGCAGTTTTGGAAAAGGATGGCTGCTACTGACAAGCGCTGAAAATTTTTGTTTTATACAGTGCACTGCAGAAGAAAAAAAATTAACCCAGGCATTTTTTTGTTAGACCAATGCTTTGTGAATTGTAGGCAATTTGCAAAAATTAAGTTCACAATATTGTGCACATTCGAGAGATGCTATGCTCTGCATCAATAGTAAACATTAGAAATCAAAGCACTTTCATTGCTGCATGCAAGAGACATGGTCATTTATGACAATAATGCATCTTCCAAAAAAAAGTTGGCTTGATTCCTCCCAGTTCTGTGCAAAAGTACTCTGCAAATTCCCTTTCTACATAAAGTCTGCAGCTTCTTGCACTCATTTGTTGCTGTTGAGTATAGTTAGCACTGATGTTACTAGACAGCTTGGCAGTCATTTTTTAATATGAATGCAAGCAACAAACCTAAAAGATTGTGGACGTCAACAAGAAAAGCATATTTTGGAAAATTGGTTGCATTCTATTATTCAGCATGATTCCTCAGAAAGAACCTGTATGCTTACGTTTCTTAGTTATTTCAAAACTATTGTTTGCTTCAAGTGTATGTCTTTTTGTGTCACATTTGAAGAATTTAACAAGAGAGTATCTTCTTTTCATCAGAAGAGAGTCGTAGAGTTCATGGCCAATCTCTGCATTGTGGTGGTTCATCTAACACCTGTTTATGTATTTAACTCTGATGCGCAGCTTGGCCAAGGCACTTTGGTGCTCGTGTCACCATCGTTGATCAAGCGCTGCAAAACTCACTTCCACAACCTCCCTTGTGGTGTCCAAATCATCTTGGGAAACAATGGTTATGTTTGGATCTGCCCCCTTCCATCTGAAGAAGGCACAAAGTTTGTTCAGAGTGTTGATGTAAGTCACAGCTCATCCGTGTCTTTGATTTCCATCAGCAGCACTTGAAGAAGTGTATGTGCTGGGGCTCGTCAAAGCTAGCACTTTGCCAATTGGCAATGATGAGTTCTTCAATTGGCTTCAAGCATTCATTGTTCCACATATGAACTCATTAAGGCTGTGCTTCTTGTACAAGTGGCCAGTCAGCAATTTCGCAATGTCCGCACCAGGTGTTTCAGTAATGGCTATTAATAATAGGTGCTTGGATACAAAGTGTGAGTTTTTACCCGCCATTAGGTATTAATTGTAGTGGTGAATATTAGAGTGTGGGCAATAATTGGCAATAAAATAATTATGTAATTCTTACTAATTAAATTTTCAATAATTATTTTGGGGCACATGTAGTAATTAAATTGTAGTATTTAAGCATGTGAGAACTCAAAGCATCTTCACCTATTAGTAATGGTTAGGCCACCACCAATCTTAAAATATTCATCCCCAACATCCTCCGCACAGAACATTTGGTGTTCTGCATAGCTTTGTCCTGCAGCGCATAATTAAGGCCTTCTGGTATAACGGCAAAACGCTAGTGCATTTCACTGCAAGGTTGCAGGCAGGTACTGCTAAACTTATTCTAATCACTGGGGTGAAATTGCACAAGTGTCCCACTTTTTTAGTGTTTGCTTTATATCCTATGTTACCGAGTAGATGGTGTTCAGTTGGCACTCCCGCCTCGCCGAGCAGACGACCGCCGATGAAAGCGCAGCGCCAGCGATTCATGAGCACGTAAGCAAACGTTCGGAAAGCGAGGTGCTTGTGCAATCTCACCCCAGGGTTCCCACTTAGTGAAGATGACTGACCAGCTTCATTTCCACAATTTCATATGTGCTCTAAGTAATGAAGTGTTATTTCGTGATAATTAATCATTAATAATCTTATAGGTGATCATTGCATGGAGTCAGATTTCCACAACTGCTTCAAATCCTGGCCTGCAAGAATTCTTGTTTTGTTTTGAATCTCTTCCTTTTATTAATTATCATTTATGACCATTGAAACATCCCGTATATGGCATAATTAAGTTCATCTTTTCCGTGACGTGGAGAAGTGGAGAGAACTTTTAACAAGAAATAAAAAAAGTACACATTTATGGGAATATTTGCTGCAATTTAGAACTGAGGACTGTTGGGCTAGTTTGTATTGCATATTGATTATTGTACTGAGAGGAAATACCATATTGTTGGGAAAAGAGAGGTCAGGCAGACAGGGCTGCCCTGCCACCTGTCCTGTCTGTCTCTCCTATCCATCTGGCCTCTCTCTTTTTCCCAACAATTTTTTTCTGTTCAGCACAATGATAAATTTGCTCCAGTGCTTTAAATTACCATGTATGTCATTTTTTCTTCCCAGATGGTGCCTGAAGTGACCAGAGAAGCCATATCACGAGTCAGGAATTGCACCCTGGCTCTAGCACGGCATCACATTGTCCTGTTTGATACCAGCATTGTGTATGCCTATGACGTCTCATTAGAACACAAGGTTAGGGAAGGCTGCACATCTTGTCCTGCATTTGCTTTGCCTACTTGTTTAGTGTTTCTTACATTTTCTTGCTACCACCGCATGTCCTCCTTAGGACTCCGTTTAAATCTTCTCAATGGCTTTGATTACCCATTCTTAGACCACCAAAACAAGGATCATGTCCTGAAGTCCTTCTGAAACCTGCCACTCTAGCACTTTCAGTATGAACTAAGTGCAAAATTTACTGGTTTAGAACTTTACATATATTTCAGTTTACCACAACTTCATGCATGTGAATTATCTGGGCTGTACGACAAGTCATAATCTAAACTCCGCCGTGCTTTTCTACCATGCACTTTTCTTGCCCCTTGCATGTTTTCGTGGGCTTTCAGGCATGTTTGTTCTCCCATCCTTTTTCAGGTGAATGCCCTCTTGAAACCTGAGGTAATGCAAGAAGTGGCTGACTTGACAAAGCAGAAGCTGCTGCAGGAAGCATAGAAGTGAAAAATAAAACAAAGATGAAATAATATTGCCATGTATTGTGGTGTTTTACATATTTGCTTGACTTCTCTTGACTCTAGCATTAGTGACCACGTCTGGAAAGTGTCTGCTGCTTCTCTGTCATGGCACACCTACTTTGTTTGTGTGTGCAAAGGGAGCACTTTTATGTTGCAGTAGGTACAGCTCGCACAGTCACTGTCGGCAAAGTGCAGCCTTCAACATTTCACATGAGCAGCCTCAGGTATATGACATACAAGCCTAATTTCACACATCCATTTACTTGCTACAATAGGACCCATTTATAACAAATCTGATAATTCTGTTAAATGCAGTCATAAGTGGGCTTACTGTAGTGTCACTCAAATCTGGTCCTTATAAACAATGTTATATGCAGAGTCATTATAATTAAGCTCAACTGTGTAATTATAGCAACACTGCACTGCAGAAGGTTTCCAAACCTCTCGGAACACCGTTTAACTTCTGACATGTTGCCTTGGAGACTTTTGCTGTGTGGCAACACCCAACTAACTTGCACAGATTTTCATGAGGCTGTCATATTTGGCGACTAAATGCAATGGTGGGTTCAAAGATGCCCATACGCCTTGACTGCTACTGAAATTTTAATAATGCATCCATTTGGTGGGGTTTCACACCATATGGTGTGCCATAATATCATCCCCAACTCGGGAAGAAAAGTTGCATCCCTCATTCATTGATTTGACTGGTGTAAGTTAAAAGAATGTGATAAATGTGACATTAAATACACCTGTGTCTGACTGAAAGATCAATATTTCCGAGAGGATGGTGCTTGCTATGTTCAAGTAGTGTCACGAAAGCGCTTTCACTTTTAAATCTTCCAGTTTTTGCAAGCGCATAAAGCTAGAGGATAGTGCTTACTAGTGCTGCAGTTTACTTGCAAAAGAAGCACTTCCAATAACCGCTGGACAAATAAAGTTTATTCCTATCCTATCCCTGTAGCATTGTTTGAAAATAAATTTGCACACATTATGAAAGATATTCAGGCGAGGTAAGACTCTCTAGAATATATAGTAACGTCCTGTCTTATGTAACAAATCCCCATGGTTATACCGGATGTTCAAAATTAAGCTTTATGGTTTTCTTAAAATTAGGCACTGGGAGGCACTCGAAGACCACCTGTGCAAATAAGTTATGTGGCTAGGGCTACACGAAGTGAGATTATAATTATTGCTGTCAGTAGCCCAATTAACTAAAATTTAATAATTAACTTTTTGTTTACTGCAGTAAGTGGGTATGTTTGTACTGGAAAAGGTAGAGGCAGTCGAGAACAATTCTTGCCCAGAAAAAATAAAAGAAACTTTCAGCCAACAAGTTATCAGGCTAAAGAATGCAGGATATGAAAAACATGTACTGTGTACATCAGCCTATAAGTTGATTCGTTATGCGCACAATGGCTATCAGAAAGAGTGTAACAGAAAGGAGAATGACAGCCAAAAAATTGTGTCGATACCATATGCACACAAGACTGTGTATAACTTAAAAAACATAGGTGGCAGATATGGTCTACAAGTAGTTTTTTCAGCACCTAACAAACTGAAAATTATGTGCCAGACTGGATTGCAGAGTTTCAACAAAAATAAAAGTGAATGGTCATAAGTGCACGGTCAAGCATAAGGAAAAACTTGTCAAGTGCAGGTCGTCCGTTGTCTACTGTTTGCCCGTATCGTGTGGAAAAGTATACATCGGTCAAACGGGTCGGTGTGTACACACAAGACTTTTGGAGCATAAAAGGTCACTAGGGGGAAACACTCATTCCCACATTAAAGGGCACTACTCACAACATGGGTGCTGGCCGCTTCACAGTAATACTACAGTTTCATTGCACCATAAGGATCAGCTGACCAGGGAAATCGAAGCCTTTCAATTCACAAGAGGGGAGAGGGTTGTATCAGTCAGCCATCTGTACATCTAAGCCATGGTGAGGTTGCCTTTTTGGAAGAACACTAAAGAAAGAAAAAAATTGAGATAAAAATGTTCGTTAGGGGTGCAACAAATACAATAGGATTGCACACCATGATAGACAGGTGCCATATCCTTGACGCCCAAGTATGCGAGGGCAAATGAATTTAAAATATGCCTTTAATCTTGCCTTGATTATCTTTGATGCCTGAGGGTGCGCAGGTATATAAATATGAAGTATGTGTTCTGAAATAGAATAGTTGCAAGTGCAGCGAGTGTCGTCTTGTGTGTCTTCACTGTGTCCGTGTCAGTGCGCTGCTTCACCAGCAAGGTATGATGATTAATCACCAACTAGCCCAACTTTCCACATTACTGCCCCTCATTCCCACACTAGTTGAACCACCATATTGAGCCAGAGTGCCCTCTATTAAATTAGTTAGAAAGCTCAATGGACAGATATACTCATCATCAGTTCACACCATGGAGAAAGGAAAGGATTGAGAGAGCATTGTGCAGCACCATTGAAGCCAAATCTATCGCCTCAACGAATGATCATCACATCAGAGCGCAGTAGGTTTTAGTGATCCCACTCTGCAGGCAGAGCTACAGCAGGGAAACCAAACAAGTGGGCACTAATAGGAACCAAACATTCCCAGCCAATATGCCAAGTCTCAGAAGTCACATGTGGGGATGGTAGAGCGAGGGAAAAAGCGAATGGAATGGCTTCATGGAGTGTTTGCTTGCCAACGCTGGCTGCTTGAGGTAATGCTCTCTCCTAGTTAATTTCCTTCCTCCATGGTTCACATTGCAAGGTATGTGCCTTTATGATAACCATACTCTTCATCGACTATACGTATTGCCACAACTTCCAGTGACTATACTTGTCAGAGGTAGAGAAAATGTTAAGTTTGTCACATATTACCATTTAAAGGATACCAGAGACATAGACATGAGCAGCAGCACTGGTGGTAGCACCTTGTGATGCTGGTTTCAACCGGAACACATAAAACACACAATATTGTCATGACAGACTATGCACCACTTAGCTGCTGGCATAAAAGCATTGGCAGCAGCGAAATCATTAGTGTATAACAGCTCTTTCCTTTCGTTGATATCGTCATGCAACACAAGAATGTTTCTAATATTTTGAGGTTGAACTAAGCCCCACAAGGCATTGCTGGTAGTAGTGCTGATGCATGCCACCAGTTTTACAGTGCTACAGTGTCCTGGACCTCCATGAATAGCAGTTACCTATAACAGGGAGGCTAAAACTCTTAATTTACAGTTTGCCATATGATCGATCTATTTGTTCAAGCAACTCAATGGGTGCGAATAACCAGTTATATAATAAGGTCAGTTACAACCTAACAATGTAGTATAAAATAAACCTCAAAGGAAATTTGGACACATATACCTGCAAAATACATTTGTGGATTCTTTGCATTTTTCTTCTTCCTGATGTTGACATCCCTGCCTTTCACATTTGTTACACAATGCGAAACTGAGAAAAGGGGGTTTTGTGCTACGGTACAGAGGATAATGATGGCTAATAAAGGGTTAGCTTGGACTTTGGTCGCAGTGCATATCTTGGTAGCAGCGCACAACCTTTTTTATTTGCAGGGGAAGGCGAGGAGGATTTCAGGAAGTGACATCTTGGCAACCATTTAACAGTGCATGAAATGTCTGAATAATTTTTGCATGTGTGCCTGTGCATGTCTGTGCTACAAGTGTGACCGTAACAGGCCGACTATTTACAGCAGAGCCTCGGCAATGTCGTCTCTTTGTGGCTGTGTTAGCCACAATGAAACTATTTTTTGGTGCGGGAAGGGATAAAAAGCATGGACAGTTTCTCCTGTATTCTTAGCATTTAGGTATCGCATGCTCTTTCAAATGTTCACTCTATCTCAAGTTCTTCTAAGTTGCAACGTATGTACTATATGTTGAAGAATTTCCCAGGCACCTGCACTAGACACAAAGGTATGTCACAGTGCTATGCTCAGTGATGCTCGTCTTTTTGTATGCATGTGTGTGTATATTAGCCTAGATGTCTTTTACGCTTTTATATCTGTCCAGCGGCGGCAACTCAAGAGATACAACACAGTTTTATGTCTGGTTTAACCATGAGTGTTATGGTCTGAAAAGTTTTTCAACATACAGCACTTGCTTTCATGACAGCTATAAAGCATGTAACGAAGCTTATGACAAAGACTGAGCTGAAATGATGTGCCCTATCAGCTTTTTCTGATAGGGCACATCATAAGGCATAAGATAGGGCATGTGGGTTGAGGTATTTTCTGTATTTCATGGCCAAACATCATAAAAATACAGATTTTTTTAGCTTTTTATGCTGACATCAAAAATAAAATAATTTTTCTTGTAGGTCTACTAGTACAGGAGCTAGACAGAGCTACCACACTATTGTTTCAGGAGACAACAGGAAAAAAACTGCTCAGCAGAAATCTAATATAACTGGATAAGTCGATACTGGAATATGAAATAAATGCAGTGTTGGAGTCCGATTTCAAATGAAATAACTAGTCATCCTGCAGATGATCAAAGTTCCGTGTTTGTACCATTAGTATTAAAAGGAAAGAACAAAATCAAATCCTAAAAATATATGGGTAAGAAATTAAAAATCTGCTCCCAGCACTACCTGATATGTTGATTGGGTTCTAGCTGTTCTAGATAATGAGATATCACTCCGACAAACTAGCAAAGTGACCGAAAAACATGTTTTCAAAAACAGTGTCGTTTGTGTGTCGATTTTGGCTCTGATTCAGCTTGTATATGTAGCATAAAATGACATTGGAGCTAAAATAGTGATCTTATAAGTAGAAAATTAGGTATATATGTACAAGAGTAGCCGTAAATTTCAAAAATACAATTTCAAAAAAATATATTTTTTGCAATTTTTGGGGTCTCTAGAACTTATGCTCCCCCTTTAAAGAAGAAACTAGAACATTTCAGGAGTGCTAGGATCCACATTTCTATTCTCACTCTCTGCACACTTTTCAGTGCACATTCCATACTCCGCAGCCAATTTCACATTCTTGAAATTATGGGGTTTCACATGCCAAAGCCACTTTCTGATTAAGAGGCACACTGTAGTGGAGGACTCTGGAAATTTCAACCACCTGGGGTTCTTTAATGTGCACCTAAATCTAAGCACACGGGTGTTTTCGAATTTCGCCCCCATCAATATGCGGCCGCCATGGCCAGGATTCGATCCCACGACCTCGTGCTCAGCAGCCCAACGCCATAGCCACTGAGCAACCACGGTGGGTGAATTTCACATTCTTCACAAAGCTGATCCAGTAACAGGCTGAGCACTTGGCACTTCAGCATTCACAATGCCCAAAAAACACAGAAAGGACCAAATGTAAACCGACTCTGGGCCATTTTGTGAAAATTTTTCTGGTTGTGTCCTTAAGGCAGTGTTATGATTCTGTGTAATTAGACTGTTATAAATAGAATAATCAATTTGTAAACCACAAGGTCATTCCGTGGTGAAGGTACACCTTTTCCATTGGTGTTTGAAACAAAACTGGCCAGACTTGGCACTAATTGTCTTTGATGTAACCCTGTGTTGCTAGTCTCAGCCTCATTTTCCACTCTACAGACCAGGTACAGAACGCAATGCACAATAGCACCAGAGTTTCACTCATCAATGCAGGCCTTTTAGGTAAACCAATGTGGTTTAACAGCCCAAAGGAACACAGAGGCTATTTGAGATGCCACAGTGTAGAGCTTCAAATTAATTTTGACCATCTGGAATTGTTTAATATGCACCCAAAGCACTATTTATTTTTATTTATTTATTTATTTATTTATTTATTTATTTACCCACAGCGCCACAGTGGCATTACAGTGCTTTTACAGTGGCATACGAGTGTTTTTGAAATTCTGCCCCCATCAGAATGCAGCCACCATAGCGAGGAGTTGAACCTGTGTCCTTGTACTCAGTAGCAAAATGCCACACCAGTAAAACGAAGCAGTGGATATACAGTCTCGTAGAGATAAGACGGTAGACCAGGTTCAAAAGTTGGATCGTTGCAGAAAATTAGCATTGTAGCTCATGGCCTGGCGGCGTAATGTTCTTTTGTCCTTGGCTCTTCGATTCTGGAACCAGTACTGCACCTGTTTGACAGACAAGTGGAGCCGGCAGGCCAACTGGATGCATGTTTCACGATTCACATATCGACTACGCTTGTACTGAGCCTCCAGCAGACTCCTGTGATGTGGCTTCAGAAGTCCTGATGGATGTTCCAGTTCAGTCTCCACGGCGGGCTCACCTGCCAAAAAAGGAGGTGCAGTGATGTGCACAGGGCAAAATGCATGCAGAATGAAAGGTGATGATAGAAGGACATACATTGGTACTGTTTCAATCCGAAGGAGTACTTAAACAGCTTGCTAAAGTTAAAAAGTCAGGCATGCTGGTGCTGCCAAGTGAAAAAAAGTATGTGCAAAGACAGGATTAAGTAAATGAAACGATGCAGGAAAGAATGGAGAATGCAATTATGGGCTCTCACATTAGGATCTTGAATGTTATATTGAGATGCTACTTGTGCTCTCTAGTATGTTGTTCATGGTATAGCCTTGCTTCCCAACTTTAGATATCTATATGCTCAGTGTACTAGTCTTAGCCACCTAAAATAGACCATTCTCAGAAGCTAGAATCCTGGAACTTTGGCCACAGACTTCTAACATGCACAAGGCCACCAAAGCGCTACTGCACTTCTTGAAGATAATCGGACTAGACAAGCGCTTACAACTACATGCATGAGTGACCATCCATCTGCGAATGCATGCACAACGACTCTTCTCTTTTTTTCCCCTTACCCACATGTAGCATAGCCAACTGGGTGCAGCCTTGGTTAACCTCCCTGCCTTTTTATTATGATCTCAATGTCTCTCTGACATCTAGTTTATTTTAAAAAGAATGACAGACAACATAGGCTAGTAAAATTTATGCAAGAGCTCCTCCTTAAATAGTAATACACTTTCCTAATGTTAAAGCCAGACATTTCACAGATTATAAAGAATTTCATGGATGTGATAACCAAAAGCTTCACAAGAACACACGCAACATGTCTTCATCAACTCTGGTCAATGTATCGAGTCTTAAAAGAGCCCTGCTACACCTTTCAAGAACAGTGTCAAATGTGTTTTGTATTAAAGGGCGTCTTCTCATGAAGCTCTTCCAAAAAACTTCGAGTATACGACTGTGAGCAAAGTTATCAGTAATCAAATGCTGTCACTGCCACATGGTGGCCTTACCTTACTTTTCATTTTTCTAGCTGCGCTCAAAGCTGTGGCACTGTATACGCATGCAAAACAATGGCCACCATGCACCACATATCATCATGCTGAGCTTCTGTGTTGGAGGGCCTCAAGATCGTGTAATGGGACTCTTTGGGTGTGCAACCAACTCTCAGACACCACAGTATCACCAGAATGGTATCGCTCTCACCAACCGGGTGGCGCCACAACCTTTTCATGGAAGACCTTTTTTCACTTAAGCCTACGTCCAGAGGCACTGCTCAGTCATGTCTAAAAAATCCAGCCAATAGCCTCTTTGCTTATAAATGTACTGAACATAAAAGCTGGCCAAAATTTCAGGAAGTTTGAGGAAAGAGCAAGCAGTAAAATAATACTAGGCTCATATTCATTGCAACATATTGAATTTACAAAATTGATGTATGCACTAAAAAAGAAAAAAAAAACAAATAAATTTTATGGATGTGCAATGACAACCAAGTGTTCATGCAGGAACAGAAACAATATATCATGGTGAATTCTAATCAGTTATGTTTAAAACTTCGTCTGAATAGCCCTAACAAAAAGTGGTATTTACTGAAGTGGTATCCAGTAACATTCGTATCCAGTGATACCAACGTTAAAAAATTGTGCTTTTTCCTTTCAGAACCTAACCTTCTGGTTAATCTTCGGTTTCATTTCCTAGATCTGGTTTGATACTAATATTGAACATGCAGGTCTCATTAGTGCTTACGTTGTTGAATTAGAAACCCTCTTACATTGTTTCCACATTTTGTCAGCCACACATTACAATTATAGCATTTGTGTACTTGTCATGCAACTTGTGCGCTATCCTGCTGCTTATTAAATCACATGAAGTGGCTATATGTTCTTTCATATCACAGTCTAAATTGGAAACGCTTGTCTCCACATTTTGTTAAGGCCTTCGGTAAGCACATATTAAAAGAATGTATTTTCAAATTTGGTAATAACCACATAGACTATTTCTTTTTTTCGGCTAACAAGATCTGCAGGATGTTTTTGTACTCTTTAACCTCAGCGGATGTGATGCCAGCTGGGCTTTTAATCAGTGTGCTTTACACATTAAAAAAGTATGTAAATGTGCACCAAGATGGCGCCAGATTGCATTTTAGACACAAAATCTAACTTAGTTTCTACTTTTTTTTTTTTGCACAGCTACAGTTTAAAAAAAATAATCTTGTATTTGTTACAAACAAGTTAAGACAATGGAGAACCTTCTGACACATAAGCCTTCTTTTTTGTGAGGCTGGCAATCGATACACTTGTATTTATCCTTTCGAACAAACCACATTTTAGGGTTTCAAAAGCCTGCTGTATAGCAAATCAAGATGGTGTGTAATCTAAACCGAAGCTGTTACGAGTGAGAAATTTGTATCATACAAATAAACACTCGTAAACCTAAATAAAAAAGGAAATGTTTTGGAAGCAAAACTAACCAATACCTTTGTGCAACAGAACAATATGGTAGTGTGAACGAGGCTACGCTGAGCCTACTTCTGCAAGCATGTTTATCAGGTTGTCTTTTCCACAAGCCTTATGAAGTAAGACACCATTCCAATACTGAAACATTTAGAAAAGCTCAGTGCACTAGAGCTTATCAATTAAATATATTATGACATTTCATGCTTCATATACATGCAACATTAGTGAATACTTCTGCGCCGTACCAACCGGTACCAGAGTATTTAACTGCAAGAATCAAACTACACAAGACTTAAGTGTCAAAAGCAAGTGAAAATTTATTTTTCATGCCAAGGTAACATTATCCCAGTAGGTGCCATTTGTTTTCATCTTCATTACAACAAATGTGAGTCTGCTGCACCACAGCAAAGTGACAGCTGCTGAACACAACTGCCAATGCACTATACACAATGCACTATCTTACTAAACACAACAGTACCACATGCACAGTTTTCATAGACAAATTAGAAAATGATGCACAGGAAATTATACCACCCATGTCCTACGAGCTGGATCTGATGCTATCACCAAGAATTGCACCATAAAAATATCATGAAACAAAAAGAAACATCTCCTAATTAACTTGTGATCTGCAATGTGGTGACTCTCAAGCACTTTCCCAGTACACTGTTTGGCCAGTTAAAGTGACAAATTCCTCAGCTTCAAAACAAATTCAATCGTTGGATTTACAAACTATGCTCTCAAAAACAGCACAATATATAGGTATCATGACCGCAAGACTCAATCATGATAACAGAGCAAAGCCAATTCATACAAACAGTAACATGCAAGGATTATTTAATTTTCTATGCGACTCACTAAGCCATGCTAAAGAATTGGTTTTAAACAGTTTTAGCAGCATAAATGTGACACACAGGTATCCATTAAGCTTGTTATGCCATTCAAAACATAAGTGAAACATGTGATGACTGTGCACAAAAAAAAACATATAGAAGACCTCAGCACACAAGGTGCACAAAAATATTTTCCCCTAAGTACATAAAAAGAACACACATAAATGTAAAATTGACAGTATTCTACATTGCAATTGACTATCAAAGCAGACACTTTCTGAAACCCTCTCTTACATACATCCAACGTGGATGCTTTACCAAACACACAAGCCTGTACAAGCTTAGTATTCAGGCCTTCAGAGTTGACCTCTTTGACAACGTAAACACACATAAAACTGTCATGCTTACAACCCAAGCATCAACAGAAAAAGCAAACATGAGTACAAAGGGCCACCATGCCAAATTTTGCAGTGCCAACGTGCATTCTCAGTTTTGTGAGGGGCAAGAAAAGGTTTACATTTGTACATGTAAAGTAATGCACGAAATTAAACATGCAACCAAACAAGACATCACTTTTCTTCTTTAACTGTAATTCACTCAAGCAGCTTTCATTTGAGCAACCTAGATATTTATTAGGTACATATTGAACTCGCACTTGGAACCAGAAGTAACGAAGGCTCATACCATACATAATCACGCACTTTCAAGGGCCACTAAAACCAAAGGTAATTGAAATCTGCAAGCCCCCTTGGCTCCCTTCTGCAAGCTCACAGAAAGAGGTCAATAGGCATGCTGATTTCAATGGCCTTTGGTTTCAATAGTCATGGAACGCGAGTATGTGAATGCAGCATTACACACATACATTGGGCAGTCTAATTTTTAAGAAGGCAATGATACTGTATTTGATCATATACAAAATCCTTGCCAGAAGCTGCACTTTCTTTCTTCATATTGAAATGGCTGGAGTGAGCTGTTGCAGGATGCCCTAAGCCACATCACAGAAAGGTCACACACACACAAACTTGACATAGGCTCTTGGCATTGACATAGGTCAACAGACTGTCTATCTGATATGAGCCAGCCAGCAATTGAGGCTTTCAAAGACAGATGAAGAGCTTAAATACTCATCCAAGGATACACTGTTAAAGACAAAGCAGTAGCTGATGACAAGCCAGCACTTCTCTGCTCCCTGGGCCCCGATTCCCCAAAATTGGTGAACAATTTCTAATGCCCCTGCATCCTAGCCAGAAGTACCAATTGTGTCTTCTGTTTTTCAACGAGCCCACACACAAAAAAGAAATGCCTATCATCAAAACCATAAACAGTCTGTGTAACAGCCAGCTAAGCTGGACATACCTTAACAGTGGCATACCACCACAATACATGCATCAAGCTCCTTACAATAAGACAATCATGAGCATAAATAATGCAACTAAGAGTGCAACAAGTGAACCTGTTCTCTGCAGCGGATGGCTCTTTGTAGAGAAATTACTATCAAATGGCAAAGTGAGGAATGTACATTTCACATGGTCATATTTAATGCAACGTGGCAAGAGGGAAAAAAAAAGCAGCACTAACACAACCTACACCAAAGAAGAAATAGAATTAATTAAAAGCTTAATAGGAGAAGAGTTCTACCATGAGTTAATTAAACCGCAAGAATAGCTAAAAAATATCAAGGCGTGCAAACTAAACCATGGACGGCGACATGATAGCTACTTGCTCTTCAGAGCTGAACACAATTGTAGGCAGCTGTATTTTTCATGTTACAAAGCCTTTTGAAGTTTTACTATCATGCAAAACAAAAGCTAGACAGAATTGCAACGAAGCTTATGTGGCATCTTTTCTCGTGCCGATGAAAAGCTGAAGTCCTATTTTAACAAGTTATGACAAAATAAACTCTTTTAAAAGAAGAGCTGAAATGCACTTGCCACATCTCCGACATCAGCATTTGAAAAAGAAAAAAAAAATGAAAAGCACGGACAGCACTTTTTTTTGTAATAACACCCCTATTTCATATGGTCTTGAATGCTCTTAACTGATGTTACTAGTACGAACAGATCCTGTACTGATTGTGACAACCTGTAATATTGGTGTGCCTGAATCTTAAATAATAATCTTACAGCAGTCACTAAAACACAACACAGTCATGCAGCTCAAGCAACATTGCTTTTAGGATTTGTTGCCTGGGAACAGATGGATTATACATGCATGGCTAGAAACATTAATGAGCAAAAAGCAGTGAGCTCACTGGATCACTACAATGTATTTTATCCACCTACTATTCAGCACCAACAATTTAGGGTAAGACATATTTGCACTCCATGAACTGAAGACATTTTTGTAATTCAAGTGTTTAATCTAAAAACAGTTGGCTGTATCTAAATTTTTTTTTTTAACCTCATTGCATCAACTGCCCTTCATGGCACAAGTCTTGAGACTAGTTGGAGTGCTTTCCAGGCAAATATAATAAGCTTGTTAGTCAAGCTATTTTATTATTGCAGCCAATTCCTGCAATACAGGAGAAGCAACTAGCATTTATGTCATTCAGAAGCAATGAATTATGTGGAAATAATAAAAACCTTTAAAGAAAAACGGCTAACAAAAGTGAGAAGCTTATGCTCATGGGCAAGTGAAAACTTGGTATCTCAAGGCATTAAAGATATTTAGGGTATAGCCTCCTGAACATTCACAGTGGGCTATAAGAGGACATTGCACTATAAGGCTAGAGATTAATTTTGAGCACCTTGGGGTTTTTTAAAGCATACCCAAATCTAAGCACACAGACGTTTTTTGCATTTCACTTTCACTGGAATGTAGCTGTATAGCTCGGTGATTGAATCCACAACCTCATATTTAGAAGCAAGGTGCCATAGCCACTTAGCCACCACTGCAAGTGCATCTGAAGATGAACCACAAAAGGTGTAACAGTGAGCAGCTATTTCGAGCACATCAACATCACTCCTTTAACATCCCAAATTAATAAGTCATCAAACTAGCTGCAATGGTCTTGTTTCTTTTACAGTGTTGTAGAAAACAAAATAGCCTTGACAGTCACAGGTTCTCTCATGTTAAAGGTTCACCCATGGAAGCACCATGTAGGTCATAGCACTGATCCTGCCTATATAAGCACTGGTTTGCTTCTGTTGCAGCATATGCAGAACCAAACACCAAATCACACTGATCAGCAAATCATCTCACAGAGGCCTCGGTAAAGTTCTTCTATAACTATTCTATAGCCAGTAACAAGTCATGAATGCAGGAGACCTATTCCCCAAAAAACTGTGATGCATGGCACACTTCGTCCCCTCTGCACTTCCAAGAAATAGTTATCGAACAAATCCCACTGGCTTGCAGAGGAAGTCGCCCAGCTGTTCAGCAGCAATGAACACACTGCAATTATGCATCACATGCATGAACAGCCAAAATCATGAAGTGCAGATGACAGCTTGCAGCAAAAACTGGTCATTTGATTACGGCATTAGGAAAAGGATTCCACTGGCCCCCTGTACAACACTACAACACTACCCCTGTTCTCCTGTTTGTAGGTGTGCCCCACACCCAAATGCTATGTGAAATGGACCAAATAGCCAAGTTGATACCTTCAGACTATAGGTGTCACACCTGGAAAACAAAAAGCTACCAGCAGGGCGAGTTGTTTCAAAACAACGAAGCACGTGAGCAAGGCGATGGCGTGGACATGCAAACAAAGGATAAAGAAAAAGGATGAGCTTACTCGCTGGCACATGTATAGATTACTCAAGTATTATTGTGAAACAAAAAAGACATGGACCTAAGAGGAGAAGAACACACAGAAAGCGCAAACTTTCCACTAAATTTATTGTGCCACTGAATCGGTTTATATATGTGAAGGAGTACAGACTGCGCATGCGCTTACATGAAGAAAACGAACTGCGTATTCGTGTAACATATTTATGAATCACGTGATGCTGCCTTGGGTAATACTTGAGTAACGGACTACCAACTTGCCCGGAATGCTGCTCACATGTATAGATGTTCCCATTGAGGGAGACTTGCCTCTGCATTCTTGACCTGTCAACAACTGTGTGTGAATGAAGATGAGCTGTGGCTGAAAAAAGCAAGAAACACTAGAAATCACCTGAAAACTGGATCATGTGTCCTACTAAATGCTAATCCTACTTATTAGGCACTAACCCGTCTCAACTGTTACTTTCCAACATCTCTCAAAGATCGCTATCACATGAGTTAAGTGTCCAATGTAACAGCTACACATTGAGTGCAGGGCATTTAAAGCATGCTGGAAAAGGAAAATTCCTGCTATCTTGCTAATCATATGTGCTTTTCAAGCATAATCATGCACACTATTTGCAATCTACTTATGACAAATGATTACTGAAAGACAGCACCAAAAAAGCGATCAGGCAAGTGGACACACAGACTTTGAGGCTGCACACATGCTATGTGAGCCTTCATTTCACAGCCATTCCTCATGCAGAAATTGGTTCACAGATGACAAACAGCACACAATTAATGCATCACCACTATTGCAGCACTCCGTATCAATTAACCTTTTTACTAGCAAGGCTAATGCTATGGAAACACTAGACTGTCCCATACCACTAGGCAGACAGTTTTGCACTACCAAATCTACTCTGTACACATATAGAAGCAATTATTTGCCTGTCTATACATGTGATTTACACGTCACACAGCAGTGTATAGCCTAGCTCGGAAGTCTTTACCCCCTTTGGGGTTGATGCAGCACCTCCAACACAACTGCAGTTCACTAGGAACACTAGGATTCTTCCACGCAGGCTCAATCTTGTCATTTAACAAGATCTACAAATTGCAACTAACAATTACATTATGCACAATTGCCTGCAGAACAGAAATCTGATCTGATACAGTGGTTGAAATATTTTGCCAGAAAGTGTCTGTGCTGTAGCTGGTATAAAGAGGCCTTCGCACGTTCCTGTATGTTCCCAAGCTGCAGATGGGGATGCTGAGACAAGGGCATGGTATACAAGTAGGAGACGTTAAGGAATCGGTATTTGATACATGAAGACGGCATGTTGTAGCGGCACAAGGCCTGCAGTGGCACCTTACCCACAACTGCCCCCAAACAGCACCATTACTAGGCAATATCTATCTAAGCATGAAGGACAGACTTAATTCCAAGGAAGATTTTTGCTTTCATATGATGTAAAGCCGAGACAGCCAAGTGCAGCATTTAGCGTTTCACTTTAAGTTTGTAAGGTGCAATAATGTTACGAGATAGTACCATTCTAACTTGCAAAATTATAGGTGGCATTAAACATGCAGATATGCTACAAATTTCTTGCTTGGGGAGGCCCAAGTGGGTTTTACCAGCCGTACAGCCTTCCTGTCACTGTCACTAGAAGACTTCAAGTATATGTTCTCCAGTTAAGTGGTACGACTTCCTTGAGCAGAGACTGATTTTTAAATGAACTTGTCTGTGCCATATCTATACTTGCCGAGATTTCCGAGAGTTAGTTATTTTAAAACAACTGTAAATTGGGAAATACAAGAGCCTTTTTGCGGTCGCGAGTCCTCTTGTTGGCAAACCAAACTTTGACTTGCTCTGTGGTGAGCCCCAGCTGTAGTGCGAGAGATCGCTGGCATGTAGTGTCTGGGTAGGCATTCATTATAAAGGCCTTCATCAGCTGATCCTTTTGATAACTGGTGAAGTAGCGACCTGCATGGAGGGACAAGCAAGAGACCATAAAATATATTGTGTCACAATTTATACAGAAATGACAGCTTATGTGCCAATTTTTTAACAGTATAGATAACAACTAGCGGTAAAAGTTTTACAAAACGACTGCTCATGGGTAACAAGACTTCAGAGGGCAAACATTATGAAAGTCTATGACTAAATGTTTATGCAATGTAGCATACATAACTCAATCTAGTACCTAGGCACCAGTACGTCAAGAAGGTGGCATGGAAATTAAGATTAAACACAATGCCAGTAAAAAGCAGGTATTAGTAACATGCAGAACGTACATCTGATCATTGCAGATATTGCAATGTACCAAGTTCACAGCAGGCACTCCAGTACTATTACACACCACTTTCCTACCCTTAGATATACATAGCCTAGCTGTCTATGTTCGTATTAATGGAGATCATAGCCTTGACAGTTGAGAAAACTAAAAAAAAGTTCATGACAGGCTTACTACAAAGGCAGGAAAACATTACACGTTTCAGGATGGTTCTGGACAGTTTTGTCATTTGGTCAGGCTTACAGCAATTGCTATAGGCAGAATTTTCCTAGAGGAAAAAGCTTTGTGCTTAGGCACAAATACAAGTAGCATTTTCTCACCATGCAAGATTACAAATAATGCAAACAAATAGAATGCAGTTGTACGTTTTTGTTTTCAATGAAAATGCATCTCTCCAAGCATGCAGAAGTACATTAGCATTTGTGTAGAAAATGTTACAAGATGAGCAACATGACTAGTTAAAACAATAGGCAAGACCTTAGAGGCAACAAATATTCCACAAAATCTTGACAACTTTCCTTTAAATGTGAAAATGCCTAGTTTAGTCATTTTTACAAAATACATTCAAATATTTTAACCTAATGTGAAAAGGATAAGTGCCTTGAAGGTTTAATGAAACCAATAATAGCACTCTTTCTGTAAAATAAAGTTCACACCACACCACAGGTGGAACTCTTAGGAACTTAATAGCAGATGTTTAGCAATACTGATACATCTTGCATTATCAGTGGAGGACATGCAATTTCCCAGTGTTGCTTGTAAGGATTGTACTTGGCAGCATGCAACCCAAGCCACTAAGCAGTGAGCTCTGTGGCTGGGGCAAGGAAGCTTCAAAGCCAAAGATGTGCTGTTTCTTTGGTTTATTAACCGGTTAAAAACATGAAAATACTGAGTTTAAAAATTTGTTCAATACAGACACAAGGGACACAACAGCAAGAAATGCAGGACAAGTACAATTACACTGACTCTTCCCAGAGCATGGCGACAATTATACAAACGCTAGAGTAGATAGATCAGACTAAGGCTAAATGACATCACAAGAGGCTCTCATGCATGGAAGATGCAACTAAGGTGTGTGAAAGCACAGCCCATTGCTTTGACCGAAGCAGTATAGAAGTTTTCACTGCCACCTCTTGCACAGGGAGGGATAAGCTAGCTACAATGCTGCCTTGTGAATGAGGCCTGTGCGGTATATGCATAACAGAGGTCATCTGTCACTTTGTTAACGCTGCATGACTGTAGTTGCAACTATAAATGCAAGATAACAAATGTTTTGTGCACAGTGTAGGTAGCAAGTTGTTTGTATAGCCAAGGACAAAGCAACACAAAGCCACTGCATAGTTGTATTAGCAAGTTATGTTCACTCATCAAAAAGATTCTTGCCTCAGCGTTTTTTTATAGAGCAGTGCACAGTGAGTGAAGGTAGCACTTTGGTAATAGCAGTATGAACCTTTTCCAATGCCTTCAATGCAAAAAAAATACAATGCCGTACACACAATGAGGCTTCAACACAGGAAGAGTCCTAAACACTTGAAATCAGTGCTGCTACAAAAAGCCATGCCATGCCTCTATTAAGAATAGGTTAAATCACACTGTTGCAAAGACTATAGGCTATACATACCTATGAGCCATTCACAAAACTGAAGCAGAAAAACTGCACACTAGATAAAACTGCAGCGTACATGTGTAAAAAGTGTGACACTGCTTAAAAACTTACTACAGGGGAGGCGACATGGCTACAAGCATCAAGCTGCACAACTGCATCATACTTTCATCACTGCTGTGACCACTGGTGTTCACCCAGACGAGGCCTTTGCTGATCCACCAGGCACAATGCTACTAATGTCATTGCTGAAAGGTAGTCATATTCTTTTGCAGCAGCTTTTTCTCCTTGCTGCGCCGATTCTGAAACCAGAACTGAACCTGGGTCTTCGAAAGGCCAAGCCTTTGGGCCAGATCAGCCTTGCGCTCGTAGGAGATAAAGCGGCTGCGCTGGTATTCTTGCTCCAGCTGGGACCTCTGATATGAGGAATACCGCTCGAAGGTGCGCGTCCGCCCTAGAAGCACTTGGCACAGGAAGGAAGCAGTGGAGCATGGGAGGGGACAAGAGTGGGAGATAAAAAGCCAGTTAGACGTGAAACAGGCTAACAACGTAGAAAAACATCTTGGTCTGACATGTTGCTTGACTTGTCTAGCAATAAATGCCCAATGAAAAGTCAAACTTCTGGAAGACAGATGTTTGCGCATCACGACATTACCGCCAGCAGTTCATCTGCCTTAAGCAGCACTACTAACAATAGCCTGTGCAAACTATCCCTGTCCTACCACCAAAATTTAGAAAATAATTTTGTCCTAATCGTAGGGCTGTTTTAGTATTATGGTTCAGTAATGCCAAAGCAGCCTACAAAGCACTAAAGACAAAATGATGATTGCAGTTGAGGAAATCGTCAATAGAACTGCCTCAAGCTGCCAGTCCAATCTTTCGAATTTTGTGGACCAGTGGTAGACAGAGTCTGATATGCTCTTAAATACACGACATAGCTAAAAGCTGCCATACTGTTTTTGAATTTTCACAATCACCAAACGTCACTAAACTTCTACATGGCACAATCAAATTGCTTCCATGTTCCTGCTGCAACCATATTCTGAGTTAAGAAATGACCACGACAGTGACTGAATGGTTTGCAGTTTAACCAGTAAACAGGGATTATGAATTTGTTGGAGTTGGTATTATTCTATACCTACAGCGCTAAATATAATAAAAAGAGATGAAAAAAATTAAAGGCAAAGTCATACTGCAAGATAAGCATGAAAGCCATAAAAGAAACATTTACAAGTGACAATGTTTATAGTAGAAAATTAATGCTACACCCCCATTTCACGCACCTCAGTTATGATGCAGCAAAAGCAACATCACACTATTTACAGATCACAGAGTCACTAACAGCCCTGTAGCAACATTAAAACTTTTTACAGAACTGCTTTTTACCAAATAAGTATTAACTCTGCCCACAGTGCATGAGAATAACTTGCTCATATTCACTTACAGCATACAAAATTTAATAAGAAACTACTTTTCAACCTCAGTGAGATGCTAACACAAGGACTGCCTTGCGATTTCACCTGTATTTTGAGCACACGGATGAAAATACTGTTCTGCTTCAGTTTCAGTTGTGAGATATTTTAATAGATATCTACCGAATATGCAAAACCCTGTTGTTCACAGTACTGAGCTATCTATAAAACTGATTACACCAAAAACTGAAATTTAAGTCCCGACTTTATCCCCCATTTTTTTATTTTACTTATGTTACAAAACAGGCACATTAAACCTTCTCAGATGCAAACATCAGATGCAATCAAGACAAGTTTAGCCTTGTAAGTCTAAAGAGTCATGTTTGAGAGGCAAATTTGGTGCAGGTTAACACCATAAGAGCATGCCAGTCTCAATGGAAATTGGACTGCCAAGACCTACATAAAGGCCATAAAATGCAATGCATACAGCTTATAAGTAAAATCCTTCCAAAAGGCAGTATTTCCCCTAACTCAACACAAATGCACACACACACAATGAATAGAACTCAACATTGAATGCAGAACTAATGGCAAATTCTTCAAGACATAAGGGTCAGAAACAAAATTTGTGAAGCCAAGTAAATTGAAAATTACTGGAACCCCCAAAAATGCAGTTTAACTGACACTGTTTAACTGTACAAGCACTGCCACATTATCGCGCCATAACTTTGAGCATTTCCCTGTCCATAATACAGCACCCGTACATTAGCGGTCGGTTATAGCCGGGCTAGACATATCCTTTTGCCATTGAATAGCCAGCATTGAGAATATACCCACTTTCTTTACAAAGCCATCCAAAAAGCACTCTTTCAAAATTATTCTCAGTGGTGCCAGTCAAAATATGCCACATTAAGATTTTAAATTTCCTTCTAAATGTTATGTTTCAAGCAGTGTCAGCACTGTATGGTTTGTTACATCACAATGGACAATGGCACTTTCATCACTCACATGGATAAAAAAAAACTGAAGGGTTTTAAACTTTATATACCAGGCATACCAGTCCAGAGTCAAAACAATGTATTTTACACAATAAGCCTGTATTACAGCATGTATTAAAAGATTCAATAAACCATGCCCATCTTCCAAATGCCTAATGAAAGGGGATCTCTTCCTGCAGTGTTACTGTCAAGCTCACATCCAACGCATACACCAAGATTTTGCAGAAAAGCTGCATCACAGCATCAAAACTTGCAAGTCTTCAAGATCAGCAATACAATCCTCCGGTGTGCGTGGCTAGTGCATAAAAGCTTGAGCCAAAGCCATGAAATGCATCAGTGAAGACATAACCATAGTGGCACCTTTAAAACATTAGCAAGCATACTATTCCAGAGATGCTTGAAACACTGAAATAGTTGTTGTCAGTTTAAGCACCTGAAAAATGAAAAACAAAAAAGAGGATTTTCATGAATGAATATAAATTAAAGAAAAAACAGTATGAAGATGTTGAAAAGATTAATTACACACTAGTTCTTCATATCACCTCAACACATTTAATTGAGAAACAGAACTTTAAAGAAAAAAAGAACACTGCTCAGAGCACGGGTACCAAAGGGAGTCAAGTTAATTTTCATGCACACAGCTTAAAATTTTTTTGTGCTCAAAAATAGAAACTTAAGCCTGGGCATTCGTTTTAGTTTCTGTTATCCGTTAAAAGAATGGCATGCACACATTCCAACCTTCCTGCAAAATGAAAAACACAATTTTTTTGAATATCGATAACGCTTGCCACGAAACTTGAAGCGCATAAAAAGAATTTAACAGTGCTAACAGCAATTTTATGATTTTAGACTATGGTGACTGCTAAAATCATGCAATTTATGCAACCTTCAATGATACCAAGAAAATTAACAAATCATTAAATGCAGCCTACCGAGATGCCAAGAAAATTAACAAGACTGCTGCAGACTGAATTTGTTGCTAGCATTTACAGTCATCAAAGAATAAAACAGTCAGTGAAGTGCACAACCTTCAGCACTATTGGCAGTTCAACATTTCATTCACAGATAGCTCAGAGTAAGGAGCTAATGTGTGCTATGCCTGCTTTTTACAATCCAGAAAGGAATGTAAAGCTTCACATAATGGTAATATTTACAGAAACTCAAGCACTTGCATCATTTGCTGATGACTGTACATACTAACTGGACAGTCAAGGAAATAGATTTCTGCCAGCTCATAGTCAAGAAATAAGCCTTTAAAGGTGCTAGTATGCCTTGTGAAAATGAAATATTATACTGATCCAGCAGAGCGTACAATGCTTCTGGACTGACAATAAGACCGGTACCTGACATACATTAGGCAATCAAGAATAACACAGAGTTGTCCACGTGGCAAAACATTCACTTTGTCTCAGTAACTTATGCTGTAAAAAGATGTCCTCCTCACACTTAGAAACTGTTTGATGATGCATCAATTTCAGAAGCCTACTTTCATAAAAGCATTTGTCAGGAATTTGTCCCATTGAGAAAGCAGCAAACCAGATGTTTAAGGCATATTTCAAAAGCACAAACAGCATATAATAGAAAAAAATAGTAATCTTGCTGCAGAATGTCAATGCTGGCCAGGAATTGATGCTGGGAGCAAAACTAGAAACCTACAAGTTCTGGAGCAAGTTTTCCCATTAGTAGCTGCTTCCATTTAGAGTGAATGCTAATGTGTTTAGGGCCAAGTCTGTTTTCTCTTTCAAAGAAATGCCACGGCGATTCACAAGAGTAACTCGGGCACTTATAAGTTACGTGTAGTTTCCAATATTTACTATGACAGAAAACACCAGTGACACAGCTTTCTAGTTTGTGTATTTTATTGAGTTAGAGATTCGTCAGCAAAGGTTCTTACAAGACTATGCCTAAAAATAAATTTCAAAGCATGAAAAAAAAAAGACAAAAGGAGGTCACAGAAAGATTATACAGACTGGAATTTAGGTAAACTTATAGGCAGGTAATGCAGTCAAGTTGCTAAGCATTTGCAATGTACAGGGTAACCTAATTTACCGTCACATGGGCTAGCAATATATGTTTCATTAGGCAAGTCGGAGGAAGTCATTACAACATGATGACACGACACAAAATTATTGATCAACTGTGTACGACAAAAAATGTAAATAGCAAGCACGATTCCAACATGTCAGAATTCTGGAAGTGGTAAATGAACTCTAGCTCTTGCATTCCATCTGTGAATTAGACTGTTAAAAATCACATCCGCTTAGCTTTTAAAACATTTGCTTCAAAATAAACAGTTCCATTACTTCAGTGTAAGGATGCCCATCATGTTACTTTTCATTAATTAACTTTTCAAAAAGATCTGGCTCAACAATGAAACTGATAATGTGAAGCAAATTGCCTTAACATTCTAGAATTCTCCAGACACATTTTCTTCTGGCAAAAAACAAGGAAACATTCGAGTCTTGCGGACATAGAGGCACCTGGCAAATGTAACATAGGCATCATCACTATTAAGGGATATGGGTAGCATACAATTTAGCTGGGCAGTCTGAGAGGCAGCTGTCCTTGTGCCAAAAATGACAGTGCTTGTGATGTAAACCGGTTGGTACATAGTCATAACTGTTAGCTGAAACGATGGAGAAAAGGATGAACACATTGTGGATATGTAGCTGAAAAACAAATTTTCTGACAGGATGTGATATGGAAATATGACATCAGCGCTTATATGTATTCCTTTCTCGTGTCCTTTCAGAAAATGTTGCACCACTTTTCAACAATGCTATTAAATCAATTTTCCCAGCTTTATGCTCTTCTATACAGCTCATACTGTCAACTATATTTTATTCATACACACAAAAAAAAAGCACATAAGATACTCAGAGGAGGGGGCTATGAACAAGTTAGGATGTCCACTAATAAGAAGGGAAAAGGAGTTGTCCAGTATACTTTGAACCGTGGAGCAGCCTTTATTTGTTGCTCAAAGCAACAGATGGTGTGTTGAACACTGTTTGCTAAAAAAAGCAGCAGAGCCATCACTGTGGAATGCAAGTTCACTGCTGGAAGGAAGCCTTGCAGAGCAGTTTACTTGCAAAAATTTGCAATTTGTCCATTAAAGGGACACTGATCTAATTAATTGTGTTAATAGGTTGATTATTAGAAGAGAAAATGAAGGTCAAGTCCACTTCTTGAAATTTGGCATGAAACCACGACACCAGTATGTGTGATATTGCAGATTTCAAAGTATTTTTCCATATTTTGGCCACTGTACCTCAGAATTCTTGAAACTCGCCAACTTCAACATCTGGATCGTCTAGAGTACAATTTAGGCTATTTTTAGCAATAAAAAATTAACTAGGCATAAGCAGACGCTATTAAAATCCATGATGTCATGATCAGCTGGTCAGGAATTTCAAGGTGTCATCGGCAACGGTGTTTCGTTTTAGCACCTTTTCTGGATTACCGAGCCTCTCCTCACAGTAACAACGGCTTTTTTTCGTATCGTAGAATAGTAATTTACTAATACAGCTGAACTTATTTTTCTCTTTAGTGTACTCTTAAAGTGGAAGAGTCACATGACAGACGAAATCACTGGTTCATTCCACAAACTGAGCCCTATATGGTGAAGTATAGTTCAACCTCGATATAATGAAGTCAGTAAAATGGGAATTGTTAGTCAATATTTGAAACTTTGTTACCCTGACATTATATCCTATATAAAAATAAGTACAGCCACCGATGGATCTTTCTTACAAAAAAGAGGCCGCAAAATTTTCGGAATTATCAGGCAATCGGTCAAAGCAAATCTGAATAAAAAACAAACTCATCTTGCTGAATTTGAGAGTCGGCAATAAAAGATACAGCCGTGTCGAGAATATCTTCACATTGACAGTATGAAGCGAAACCAGCCACGCTTTCACATTCACTCCGCCCCAGTGGCTGACAATGTCGCCTGCAGTGGGACGTCGCTATCATGATAAGCGCTAGCAGTGCTGGGAGCAAATGCTTCGTCTGCCTTTTGCTTCAATGCGTCTCCAGAGCTCGAGCTTACGGAACCTCTAGCACTAAACGTGCAAAAAAACCACACACAATGCCACACTTGCCCAGTCTTACACACACGGCAGATTACCTCTAAAACAGGGGGTGCGGGCTGCACGTTGACAGCCGTGCGCACCCATGGTTGGGCTCGAAGAGGAGACACGCATCAACCTAACCCCCACTCCCTTCCACCCTCGCGCATGCTTGATCGCGTTACAGAAAGCTTGCTCTCCTCTCCCCTTTACCCTTGCTTGTATGGGGTCACAGTGCCCATCAAGCCACCATCCTTCTCAGCTCAACCTCGCACACAGTCATTTGCATCTATAGCATGCAGCGTGCAATACAATCTTATTGCACTTGGACTTTACACGGAACATCATGCTTCTCCACTTTGGCAGCTCCTTTTTGTTAGGCACGATTTAAGAGATGCGTTCGCAAGTAGCCGCATGTAATCAAACCATTTGATCATCTGCATTCGTGGAAGTTTGCATTTATTGTCTTGGTATTCCCATGCGACAGCGAAATTTCGTTATATTGAAATCGTGGACAAATACACTGCTATATTGAGGTTGAAAATACATGGTGTTCTATGGACAAGTTATGAAAAGTTAAATACTTCATTACATCGAGAATTTCATTATACCAAAGCTTGTTATATCGAGGTTTAACTGTAGCAGTGAATTGCACTGCATAATTCAGTGCCATTGAGACAAACCCTACCCAGACTGCAGAATAATTTGGCGATTCTGTCTAGCATATGAATGCTTCTTTAAGGAGATTCACCACTGAAAGCAATTATGCATTATCAACAAAGTCAGAATTATGTAACTTGAGGAAGCAATAGAACCCAATTTTCTCTTTCTAAACTGCCATTTCATTTGCCGACACATATGCAATATATTGCTCTTGCTGTCACAATAATTGACCTGCAATAGCTCAATTTGCTGTCCAATTACTATAGAGTATGCGTAAGAAGTGAAACTTTACCTTCAAGCAACAAAGAGAGGACTAACATTCCACCATTATATATTACCTCGTTTGCTATCATGCCTAGGGATCAATGTGGTTTCTTGGCATCATGTTAGACAGTAGTTTAAAAGTGAAAGATCATATTAGACGTTTAAAGAAAGAAAGGTAGGTGCCATGCATTTTCGTGAATGAAGCTCATACTGAATTCCTGAGTTTTCATTGAGTGTACATGATTACAAAATAAAGGGACAATATATTTAACACCACCATGCAGGTTTCTCCACCCCATTGGTATTAGGTAGCCAGTTCCCAACGACAAATGGCAGGCACTCAAGTTATGACCCAATTTGTGGCTCCTTCAGAATGCTTCAGATTATTGTCGCTGTTTTTTAGCAGAACCTGTAGTCAAAAATTTGCACACAAAATAATGTCTCTGACAACATTAAAATGCGTATAGAATTCTGAGGCATTCTCTCACAGCTGAAAGAATATAACTGCAGCACTGTGTCAAAGTTTACTACATGCAGAAACGCCCAAGTGAAGACAGCTATACGACAGACATTAAATTGTTGAAATTAGGTTAAGCCAACTGTTAGTTATAATAAGCAGGTACAAAACACTTTTCCTTTTTTTGTTTTTTTTTTAGCAGCCTCTCTACCTATTATAATAATATGCACCAAGCAATGCTTCATTACCAATATCAAAGATCACTTCTCCCATGCTCCACACTTATAAAAGGGGCCCTGCAATGAGGCCGTAAAAGCTTCCCAGCTGGCACCCATCACATTGTGATCATGTAGCGACTGTGCACGCCAGCTACATGTAAGAGCAGACTATTAAGATAGGATAAGAATATAATTTTCAGTTGGTGTCTGTGCAGTATCAGGAATACGATGTAAAGCCGGATTAAATGTTTTACAGCTATTCTGATTATGATTTACAAAAGAAATAAAAGTTTCACTGCTATCACACAACTGGTGCTGGCAATTGGTTGATCACAAGTCACATTTTTTTAACTAATATATCACTGACCCATTTTCTCAGCTTCCTAGCTGGCTAATGCAGCCGGTTCAAGTGAAGATCATGTGATATTTTAACTTTTTTTTTTAATTGCGAGAAGAAAGAAGAGAAAGAGAAATTCTGCTGGCTGCACCATAAAACCAGCCGAGGGCTAACCAAACATCAGCCAGAAAGTGGAGAGGTTATCAAGTAGACATTAGTGTTTGTTTTCCTGTGTTCTCCTACCCAACAGCCGACTGATTTGACCATGATTTGACAGATGCAAGCAAGCATCCACCCCCAATTTATTCTGCCCTTTGTGCAGCCACATTCTACAACTGCTTTTATTCCTTTGATTCAACTATTGAACATCTGTTGTGTCCAGTGGCTGACACTAATAAGGCTAAGTGAGGAGACACAAGCAAGCCTTCATAGGTCACACTTGTGCCGCATACATGCTAGGTTGCACTGGAACTCAGATTTGACTGCAGCATACCGTCAAACACTGTCAAATATATGCAGCATAAGTCATCTGGGGTGCAATGTCTGCTGTGCGAGGGGTGTGTTGCTTTGAAGTGCATGTACCCATGACAGTACCAGGCAAAGATGCAATAACAATGGTAACGACATCAACAAATCGAGCAGGCTTTGCAACTATGGCATGCCACTTTGTACAGCAACACCGATACCTCACTCCTGGCCACAAAGTATAGTGTCACTGGTAGAGTGAAAGGAAGTATTGGTAGCCACGAAAATTTAAACTAAGGGTAGTACTCCTTTTGCTTGAATTTCGAGTTTTCTCACTTAACAGCTTATATTTCTGAGAAATCTGTACATGATCTCTTCCTAGCTTCATGCAACTTTCGAGTGGATGACAATTTTTACATTCACTAGCTACAGCTTGCACAGTCTATAGCCAAAAGAGACTCTCAGTTACGTTTGAAACTTAGTGTCTAACAGCATCTGTCATTAGTGGCACATGAAATGTTGGCACTATGCCTCTACAGACTTCCACCAAACTGGCCAGAGTTGCTATCAATCCTCCCTGCCCTGGGAATAAAATCACTGTCAATGCAAGGTGCCTATGCTAGATAGGAACCAGAATATTTGTTCAAAAATTTGAAGTTGCTACACAGGTGCCTATTAAAAACCTTGGTATATTACAACTCTCACTAAACACTACAAATTATCGACATTAAATTCCATATATCTACTCTAAAGTAATAACAAGATTCCTACTCAGTTAAATATAATGTGACAATAAACACATGAACCACAACACTGTTGAAGCCAGCTGCAGCAAAACAGAGGCAATAAAATGTTTGCACACAATGTAAACGAGGACTTTTGCAATAAACTCGTTAAGATAAACTCTTCTTTGTGTGTGATACATAAACTTATGAAGAAAGCTCAGCAATGATCTAACAAATTTGAACACTAAACAAGTCAGCAGAGGCACTCAACATTCCCAGAATCAAAACCTCATGCAAGATGCACATAGGATTTCATACAGTAAATTAGACAGAAAACCAAAGACCTTGAAAATAAAACACACATATAAACAAGATTACAGTAGTGCAACAAAAATGGTAATCCTTCCAAAGTTTGGCATAGGTGCATACAGTCTTTGGGAAAGCTGAAAGTCACGAGAGCTGGATATAGGAATCCTCACCAACAGGCAAGATAGCTTTTTGTGCAGTCATTAACAAATGCCTTTGGCGCTTGTTCATCAGCCCATATAAAGCAAGAATAAGACTAAAGTAAATAAGACAATTAAAACCTTGAATGCTCCCTCAAGGTGAACAAATGACCTCACAAGGCTTTTTATACGTCAACCACAATTTAGATTTGATGGCCTCACTCAACCTCATCCCATGAGATTGCAGCGCTGTCAGAAAACCTCACAACCTTCAACACCTGTCAGCTACCACACTTCAAACTGAGACTTACAGGTCACACAACTATGTTGGAAAGGTTCAGCGTAAGAACAATGAAGCTGCCATCCCACCATAAAGGGCAGTCAACAAAAATGACAAGGGAAGCCTCCAAGATTAGTAGATACGATGAAGTCTGGAAGCCAAGCATCAATTGCATTGCTCAGAAGAGTTTTGCTTTCTTTGCAGTTTCCCCTTAGGGCTGTGCAAAATTCTAAATTTACAAAGAATAAATTGACTATTGGCCTATTTGATTTGGTCCTACAATTGAATAGTCACGATTTGCAAATGAAATATTTTTCTGACAGTGAACTGTGCATGATCAAACATCAAACTGAACCAAAAATGTGATCCATAACATAAGTTAAATAGTGGAGCATGTTGTGTCACTTAGGAGGCCTTACATTTTTCAACTACACTGTGATCATTTGCACAAAAATTTTGCTCAGATGCCCACTCGGCAGTGGATGTTTCGTACTAGTACTTAAGAAGGCTGCGTCTGTGTGTTCTCTTCATATTTAATCTTAATACACTTTCATTGCAACATTACTCAATAGTGAAACCACCTACCACGACCACTCTAACTAAAAGAAAAATCCTTTTTTTTTTCTGTTAAGTAGGATTTGTCCGTCTCATTTTTATGACTTGTGTCTTGCACTGTCCCATGATTTTTATGCTACTTTTTCTTGCTGTGCCGCTGCCACAGAAGACATGCATTTCCGACTTGTGGCATTTTCCACTGGTTGGGCTGGAGCGGCCGCCGAAATCCTGGAGTGAATGCTCATATTTCACCAATCCGAATCTGCCAGTGGAGAGTATGATCTACTGCCTGAAGTTTGAGTGCACATCACACCAATTGACTTCCACTCAGTATGTTTCAACGGAAACCAACGTTGCTGTCCCACAGCGGGCAGAATTGATGCATGCTTCTCGTGTTAATTATGCCTGAATCCACAGCTTGGCAGCAGAACAAGTGAGAGCGATCCGCCACGAAGCAAGCTGATCCAAAACAGCCAGTGGAAAGCGCGAACCCACTCCAGGTCAAGCAGTGCAATACGGATTCGCTGCCACAGATCGACCAGTGAAAAACACCATTACTCTTGACGGCATGCACCCCTGACAACTTGCCTCCAAGTCCCCAGTATGCAAACAGCTTGCTTATTTGTTCCCAATGTTCCATTTGTCCTTCTAAAAAACCATGCTTTATAATGCGCGATGCAATTACAAAATTACTAATGTTGTGAATATTAGGATACAAATGTTTGCTTAATGTTAATGGCAAAAAAGGCTATTCATTATTTGAAAACCACTCGATATTCAACTCTATTTCTTCCAGCACTACTTGATTTGGTCTCAGATGTCAACATTTGCACACTCCGAGTGGAAGCCTCGTGCATCTGCTCCCAGCAGCTACTTACAAGTACCTGCCACAGTCCAGTCTGGAATACTGCAGTAGCCATTGAACTTTTTGTGAAAAGGTGTGCAAGGTGTGCAACCTAGTAATATTTCTAGCAGCTGATGGCAGGCATGGATTAGTGGGACCATGGTAAAGGGGGGGAATCTTAATTTACAGAAACTGAATAACACACTAGGCAAGGTCAACAGTGGTGAGCGATAGGGGCGAGCATGCATCTATCTTCGTGAAAGTTCTGCTAGCAGGAGGCCACAAGAAACTAAAGAGATTTACAGAAATGTAGCAAGAGGACACAAGAAACCAAAGAAATGTACTGAAATGTAGAACAAATTAAACATATAAGAAAAAGAGCAGTAGTTGTGCATAGCAAGAAGGCTTCTTCTGCAGAGGGCAAAACTGGGGACGTGGGGTGGTAAGGGGCACAGGGCAAGGGGGCAACAAGGCAGAGTGTGTGAGGATGAGATAATTTAATGATAGGGCAGAAGACGCAGGCATTGTTTTACGTACACCCTGCACATCTGGTGCTGTTTGTTGAAGGAAAGAATGCCCATTTTCCATACTATGCCACTACTTCAGAATTATGTGACCGTGCACAAAATTCTGCCTTAACTGCACCTGAGCCGCTGTGGAAAACTTGCATCATAACTCAAACCAAACACAGTGATGGTCCCACCAGTTTGGGATTTGGAGCAATTTTTGGAGCATGAAAAATGTCGTTCTGCAGCAGTTTAGGTGCAGCCACACCAGCATTTTGGAGCAGTTTCGGAGCAGAAAAATTGGACTTTTTGGAACACTTGAAGCAGTACAGCAGTAATCTGTAGCCATTTGGCAAAGCTTGTTATTACTGTGCAATCAATATGTGCTGCTGAACAGGGAAGCAACACATCAAGCCAACAGCAACAAATTAAGTTTACTTTTCCATGGACGGTGTACCATGCACAGTATGTTACAAATAATTTTATATTAGTCGTGAACCGAATTATTTGAATGTTTGTATAGTCTATTTGTATAGTTGAGTGTGTAGTTGCATAGCCCTACTGAAAACATTGCATTGCCGTGAAAATGCTAAAATACCGCACTTTCGTGCAGTTGGCGCAAATGGCACTTGAGCGGGCGCAGCCAGGAGCAGGCAAGTTGAATTGTAGCAAAATTGTGCAATCTTAATCTCAAACTCGTGAATAAGGTTGAGGTCGAAATCACAGTAGCCCTCACAGAATTTACAGTAGTTGAGTCTTACTTCAATCTCGCCTCACTCAAGGTTGAGGTTGGCCTCTTGAGGTTACAACTTCAAGAAGTTGCCCACCTTTTCTCTGTAGTACTCGACAGCTTTACAGTAATACAAAACCCAGGAAGTGAGTGGCAGTTCCAGAAGCATCAGCTGCTGCATATGCCTGTGCTCAAGAACATATTCATAGAACTACAAGCACATCACTCCTGCGATCATGAAATGAAGCAAATATATAACCACTATATTTAGGAGGCCAGTAATCCTAATTAATAGGCTACGACAAGAAGCACAAGCATTGCATTTTCAACTATTATATATATATATAGAACACTGCTGCATACTTAAAGGTGAAGTGCTAGTAGACAGAAGGATTAGACTTCACAAGGTTGCATTAAAATAGGTCTGACATGGTCTGTAAACTAAGGCAAAAAGTGGTGAACCTCACTATAATGAACCTTGACTTAACAACATTCAAATTGTCCCAGCATTCCTTTTTCATATAGCACTCCCACAGTGGATCGTGAATCTTTTCCTCAATGTAATGAAGTGTTTCACACTAGATTATATTTCATAGTGACATCATGTACATACTGGAAATCTCTGCAAGGAGAAAAAAGTAATGTCAAACAAAAATAACCCATTAAGTGCACCAGTGGCCCATCAGCCCGCAAAGCACCTGTTAAGGTGCTTTGCGGGCACACCTTTTACAAGTACGGTATTAGTAGGAACACACAAGGAACATGTTTAAGCTTGTATAAACTTAGAATAACTAAGCATACCTACACTTTGCGACCTAAGATGAGTCAATGGGGCGCTAGGTGTGAAAAACCTGGCAACAGCTCCTACAAACAGGAGGAGGTGTCAGCAACAGGCCTAAAAAAAAAAAAAAGAAAGAAAAGAAAAGTCTGCCCATTCCAAGCTACATTTACAGTAAAACTGCTTTGGTGCATTAGTTAAAGGGGCACTTGAAGACACAACCCTAAATCAGTTTTTGCTGTTAAAGGGGCCCTGAACCACTTTATATCTAAGTGGAGAAATGCATTTGAATATAAAATAGGCTATTTTCAGAACTAAAAATACTTCAATGCGTTCAGAAGAAGCAGAGTTATTGGCAATCAAACACGCCCTTCACGGTGCTTCTGCTCCTTCATCAATGTTGTGCACTGCAAAGGCTACAGTGAAGTGGGGCGTGCCCGCAACACACCGCCTCCTGAGTGTCACTGTGGAACATAGTTCAGATTTGATTTTGGATCTTAACAGAGACACCACTAGTTCAGATTTTTGGCACCTACAACACGCCAAACGTAAGCCAAATGCGGTTCACCGCAGCGAGCTGCAGTACACTCAGCCAGTGGACTCGTTGCGGCATCCGTGGTAGCCACGGTATCTATGCTACTAGTAGACTGCAGCTACATGCAACTGTAGTACGTATGCGCAGCGTTTGCTTTGTGCACGAAAGGGGTGGAGCGCATGCTCATGCTCATATGCTTGTCTGACCATGCTATGTGGTGCGGACCGGCTTTGTCCTTCGCCAGCTTGACGGACAGATAGTAACCAGGTCTAACTTGCACATTTTGAAGCGCTATAAAGTCTGCCAAGGTGTCTAACCTAGCGACCAGGAGTGCACACGTGCTAGTAAATGCGCGTATGGTCTGGACTGAAGTTTTGTGTGGTTTGAGGCTAGTTGAGCACTCAAAGCTAGTAAATTTCTTTATTAGCGAGACCCGACAGCTACGACACCGATAAGCAGGGTGGTCCAAGGTTTAGTTGTACACGGGAGACCGCGTGGGCAGACGACAGTTGGCTTCTTTTCGAAGTATGCAATTATTATCTAAATCCAAAGGTGATTTTCGCTTACTTTGGACTGTTTATTAAACTTTGTCAATAAATATACACAGTAACACAGTAACAGTAGAAAGAAGCGCACTGATCCAAACAACCTTCTTGATTGATGTCAGCTATTGGCCAACAGCAGCCACATGTCGGAATCTGCTATATTAGAGAGTTTTAGAATAGGGGCCTCAAACGTTTTGGGGCCCCAAAGAAATAGCGTCGAAGCCACTGTGCATGCGCGAGACGCAAACTGCGTTTGGGTTTTGCGTTGGGAACGCTATTTCAGCGATTTAGTGGGAGCTCAAATAGTGTTCCCAAAAGCTTTGCGTCAACAAACATGGCGGCACCCATCGAAGCGACGGCTCTAACCTAGCACCAAACTGGGTTCGATTCGCGGCAACGCGTGACGTTCGCAAGCTAGGAGAAGTGACTGCAGTTATCGCTTTCTCTCAACTATAGTCGGATACAACTTTAGAAAAAAGGGGGCGTTTACTCCTCCGAGGCGGATGCACACGAGCATCCACCAATGGGCGCGAACTCTGGACCGACGTCATGCGCCGGACGGTCGGTGACTTCGCCGCATCGGTCACCTGGGCGGGGCCTCCCCTTTTTTCTAAAGTTGTATCCGACTATAGCGTGTGTTATGAAGATTGATTCATTAGACGCCACTGATTCTGAATTCGAGTGTGGATTATATGGCTCGTAGGCCTAACACGGCTAAGCTTAGCTGGTGAAGGCACGTAAAGTTGGTTTTGTTGCTCAAAACTAAGCACAACTAATTGTTTGCTGCTTAAAGAATAACCTCTAAATTATAATTAAACGCGAATACACGCAAGTCAAAATTACTATTCATATCATAAAATGGTATGTTTTATTTAATTATTTTTAATCGTTTTTCTTAGACGCTGTAATGGCGCTGTCAGCGCAAGACGCTATCCGCAAACGCAAAGCCCTATTCTAAATCTCTTCACTCCTGCGTGCCCCAAAGCTAACACCCGCAAAGCTCTTTGGGGCCCCCAAATATTGGAGCCCCCATTCTAAAACTCTCTATTATGAAATAATGCGTCCAGAATAGAGTGAAGACTTGTTGAAAAGAAAGCGCCTGTGAGAACAGCAACATTGCGCTCTGCTTACGACCTCCACACGGCGTGCACAGCACAACTACAAAGCTTGGCTGAGATGTTCACAGTAGTGCATGCTATCCATGGATGTTTTTTTCCTCAAGCCCAAGGGGTGGTTTAAGACCACTTTAAAGGGATGAAAAAAGATTTACCGTTGAGCTATATTAGTAAATTACACTCCTGCGATAACAAAATGGTCACATTTATCATGAGAGGACACGAAGATCAAATGCATGGCAATGACAAATTTTGACACTGTGTGCTTGGCTCTAATTGTTTATTGATAAAATGCATTTGCATTGCAATGAAGAAGTAGACTCAGACTAGCATGTTTAAAGAATTTCATGCGCCAAAAGGGCCCAGATAATATGTTGAGATCCGTGACATCATATAGACAAACTGGCCGCCGAGGTTACGCCGCAAATTTAAAAGAACTCTTGCATTGATTTTCTTCACTAGCAACCGCTTTCCAACGAAAAAATGAAAATAGTTACATCAGAATCTCAATGATGGTTCATCAGTATGATGTCACGGGTTTCTATGTGCTTGCATATGGGCCATTTTGGCAGAAGAAAAGTTCTTGAAACTTGTTACGTCGAGTTCTTGGCTCCTTTAATAATGCAATGTTATCCTTTCTTACTGATGCTGTCAATATCTATGGTGTGGAAAGCTGGTGAGGGAATTTCAGGGCCAGAATCACCACTCGTCTTTTGTTCTTGCATCACTTTTGGTTGGCCAAGCCTCCTCTGACAATAAAGAGTGCTTGCTTAGCCTATTGCAGAAGAGTAATTTACTAATACAGTTTAATTTGACATTCCTCTTTAATGTTCCTTTTAAAGAGTTCCTCACACGTTTCTTGTTGCACAGATGAGATTCATTTACAGAGAAAGTAGCACCTTTAATTTAAAGCCTGTTGTTAACGTTGGGATCTAAGCTATCAAATTCATGAATTTGTGCAAAACTCAAATTTCTTCCGGGCCCCTTTAGGTGAATGTGCCAAAGTTGTTACAGTCACTCCTTCCATAATGCTTGTAGAAGACATTTTTTGGTTAAATTTGCTTGAGCATGCTCGTATACAAGAGACCTGCCCCCCCAAGTGTGTTTTGCAAAGACAGAAAAGTGTTTGTTTCATCACAGAGAGGTTCACATGTTAATGCCTTCAGAAGACTTCAGTAAATAATGCTGACACTCAACAAAACCTAACAAACTATGCACCCCAAACGAAAAATATTGATGACAATACAGCTGCTCTTGGCAACTAGTCTCAGTGAGTCATATAGACAAGTTACGCAGTACTGTCAAGTGTATATATACAATACATAAAAGTAGCACTTATAAATTCAACCATGCAAAAAGCTTTAAAATAAGTTCGGCATATACTGCTTCAAAAAATCATTGTTCCATAATCCTGAATAAAGTGACAGTATACCTTGCAGGAAGGGGCATAAGAATGTCATGCAAGTCAAAACAAAACATCACTGTGGGATAAAATATGTACTACAGGGCATATACTACCATTATTACTTGGAAATTATACTTGGAGACGTAGTGGTACAAGCTGGCAACAGTAATTTTGATTCTGGGCTTCACACAGTCAATAAATGTGTGCATGAAGAACTAAACAGAACTTCTGTCACTGACAAAAAACTTGAAGTGTAAACAAAACTGTGAGTAGCAAAGCACACCTACTCTGAAATTAGACAATAAGAAATCAGACTATTAGTTATTTGCTTTCAGAGGCATTTAATACACTTGATTTAAACAGCTTCGTACTCTTGGCACTCATTTTAGTTTTTCTTCACGCTACAATCCTGCGTCTACCTAGCACTAGGTAGAGCAAATTACAGCAGAACCTCGTCGATACGGTCCTGTTACTTATGATTTCCCGGTGCCAATGTTTGCGGTCAAGAACACAGAAAAATGAACCAATGTAGTTACACTTATTTTTTACCAGTTCATATGTTCCCAGAAAATACTATCTTTCGGCACCAAACTACATCGCCAAACTGCAATCGTATGATACATTTTCCGGCCACTAGATCGCATGTAAACAAGAAAATTCATAAGGTGTGCGCAACCGAGAACAGTAGCCGCCCATCGTGGCAGCTTCCCCGCAATACTCGCCTGCCTGTCTCACATGAAAATGCTGGTGACAGTCAGTTTCTTATTCCATTAACAGTAAATCTCCTCCCGGGTTGTCACATCCCAATCCACAGCTATCACCACTAACCCCATTGTGATAAGCATCTTCACCTTTCTGTTTTACAGTACATGGGGCATAGTGCCATAGGAAGCATACTTCAGGCTTTTAGTAGGCGATAACCCAAACGCTCCGCTGTTACCTGCTGCAAGAAGCGCATGCCTTATGTGAGTCCCTTGTTTTGCACCGGCGGCATCTGGCATTGCCGACCAGCTCGATTTTGCTTCCATTTCCCATTGCCATCTTAAAACACTAAGCAATAGGAAAAAAAAACAAAATGCGTCTTGGGCCACCAGAACCCTACTAGCTCGAGAAGCGTCAGCATCTCGTGCTTTGTACCACAACAGTTCACGCAACCCTTCGCATTTAAACCTGTAATTTCTAGCTAAAAGAAAAATCCTACTTTTTTTTTCTACAAAGTAGGATTTGTCCGTCTCATTTTTATGACTTGTGCCTTGCACTGTCACACGATTTTTATGCTACTTTTTCTTGCTCGATTGTATGTTCTTCCAGTTAATCCTATTTTCTCTTGCATTTTTTTTCCAAGATGTATGAACCAGGCTTTACTGTATATCCAAGCAAACATATCAAGCAGAGGTGGCCTTTCAGGAGTTTACATGCCTAATGTTAACTGCACTTTCCCACAGGCACACCATGTATCATCAAACACAACAAATGGCCGTCAACAATGAAAATACAACACAATCACAGACATGGACAAACAGTAAATAGAGGGGGCACGAAATGTGACCAGGACACATGAGTATTGCTTGGGAAGAGCACTACCCAAACAATATCCTGCGTCCTTTTCTCCATACCTGTCAATACTTGAACTGCATATTTTGTGTAGACTATGAACAAGGTCAAGTCATATAATCCTTTTAGAAAGATGTAAGAAACACAATGGCAACACAACTAGCTGCCTAAACCGTTATAATGCTTAAACCTCTTTTTCCCCTACTGCTTTTCAGCAAAAGCTAGAAACTCCACAAGTGATGAATACAGATCTAGCAAACCAGTAGCCTAATTTGTAGCATATCCATTCACCCTCTAATATGCCAGACATGAGTGACTAATCCTACAGGTCTTCCTGTAATAAGTCAGCACTCAACTTATGTGCTCTGTATGTAGTTTCAGTGCACAGTAACCTACAATCAAGATAAAAGCTTCATCACAACACTTCACAAGAAAGAAAGATAAAAGAAACTGTGCAGAAGGCATAGCACTAATGCCACAAACATTAGATCCAGCTTTCTCGGCATAGTTAACGGACACAAAAGCAATAGACAGTCGTAAAGCTCACTGCCAAAGGCAGGTACTTCACACAATGCTGCAAGAAAATGTGCTGGGAACACAAAGTACCATAGGTGGAAAGCACAAGATAGATGGCAGCAAGAGCTAGAGGTCACCAGTTACTTGGGAGAAGAGTTTGTCCACCATGGTGTTCCTGAACTGGAAGCTGCTTTGGGCGAGTAGAGCCGGTCTGAAGGCTCAGTACGTCGCTTGGCAACTTGGCGATCCTTAGCTCGCCGGTTCTGGAACCAAATCCTTACTTGCTCCTCCGAGAGTCCGATGTTCATTGCTAACTCCATGCGTCGCTGGTAGTCCACGTATGGTTTACACCTGTATGCTTGCTCCAGCGTAGTACGCTGAGACTCAGAGAAAGTGGACTTCTCCCGGACACGCAGCAACCCCAACGTCATGGATGATGGCAGTGGAGGGCCCGCTGCGAGAATATAAAGTGGAAGGGTGCATTTGAATACACTTTTTTTTTTCACCCTATTAAGGCTATCACTTCCACTTATCGAAATTCTTGCAAAGGAGAGTAACACCAATGTTTTTCCCACTACAAACCTTGGCCATAGAATCTTACTGCTGTGCCCAAACTTAATTCATAGGCTGTGCTGCGTGTGCATGTTTACCAAGAAAGCTGCACTGGTACCCGTCACCAGTGTTCTTTTCCGCTATGCCCCTTTGGCGTTATGTCCGAGGCAACATGAACAGTGCATTATGTAAGAAAAGACAAGTTCTATCTGCTTGTCTTCGACAGCCTTGAAAAAGACAAGTCCACTTGTCGAAACGTTGGTTTCCGCTTTTACCTTGTTCTCGTTTTGCTCGTCTTCGACCCTGGCATACAAGACGGAGCAATAAATGACACCTAACCAAAGATTCCGGAAGACTCGGTCTGTTATGAAACAAGAGCCAAGAAGCAATAGCAGCACAGCTAATGCTTTAGAACTCTCATTGGATCCCGACATCAACTATGGACAACTGAATTTGTAAAGCTCATGTTGGTCGCCCGACCGAAATTTATTTAACCCTTTGATGAAGAGCGGGACATATTAGGCTGGACAAGGCAGCTTCACTGTGCCGTAGAGGCAAGCGATTTAACATAGCGATGTTTCGACCCTATTCACCCGAGCACTTCATTAGATTTCATATTCATCAATAAGTGACTGAAATGAAAGAGACTTGCAGTGGCTGTATATTTTTTTTCTATTGATTTCTTTTTCCTTTCACCTCTTTATTTATTTGATTATTATTATTTAGAAAGAAACCTGCCACATTAAACAGTCACCGCATAGATCAATGAAGTCTCTCTATGGGTGAAAACAGCGCAAAATAAACACGGACAAGGGAGGAACACAGGATGCGTCCTGTGTTCCTCCCTTATCAGTTTATTTTGCTCAGTTTTCACCCATGGATCCGTACCAACTAGATCGCATTCATACCCTTTGTGAAGCCTCTCTTGTGCGAAATTTCTATCGTGCACTAGAGTAAAAAGACAGGGAAAGTCCAAGCCCATATTTTAAAATATATATCGAAAATATTCTAAATATATTCACGACAGCTGCGTGCTTTCCCAATTTGGGGACACCGTCAGGCATCCCAATTTGCCATACCTACTTTCACCAATAATAGATGAATTCGTTAGCCTTTCCACACATCAGTGTTACGAGAAATACGTGGTCTTGAATGCTTCCTAGCATTTATCCGAAATCATTTGATACAATTCTGGCACAGAGTGCTCAATAAACTCGACAGATACCCACAAAAAATGCATTCACTGCCTTGCGTGTACTAGTGCACACAGGCACTTTGATAATCTTACAGGTGGCCATGAGATGGCAGAAATGGCACCGTGTACATTTACTTGCCACTGATGTAAATGACCCAGGTGCATAGTGGTGCGCGTAAATTCCACTTTTTTTCTACAATGCAAGGTGTTTCTCGGTTGTACGATTTAATTTTTTATGAACCATACCTGATAAAGAATACATTTCTAATGCTTTAGACACCAGTCAAACTAAATTATCGTTTTGTCACATCCATCAAAGGTTAAACTTTGCCACCCAACACACAAAAACTAGATACTGCGCCAAACAGAATTAATTTGGTGTTCAAAGAATGTGCAAATTGCAAGATTCAAAAAGCTGTGCATCAAATATGACATGCTGTAACTTCCAAAGATGAGCAGGATGTTACTACATCTCTCTAACACATGCCAAGTACAAAGCACCACACTGCCTGCATGAACATGCAGCGAGATAGCGCCTTGATAGCAGGAGTAAATCCTAGGAACACTAGAAATTGAAGCAAAATTAATGACTGCAAGTAATTCCAAACCATCTACAAATGACTTTGCACTTAACAATTACATCCCTCATAGCTAAAAAGAAGCAAATAAAATTTACCAAAAGCGGGGGATGGCATTAAAATTGCCTCAGGAGTGACAAAACTACTAATTTCACAGAAACCACTTCCACATTAAGGCTCATATGTAATTTACTGAAATTGCATTTTTGCTTTGAGCTTGGGCCTACTACAAACCAGGTAAGGCAGCAAACACTGCTATGCACCACTCTGCTTAGCATGTCATATAATAGTGGCCAGGGTGTTCCAATACTGCAGTGAAAGTAGCTACACCCGCACAGACCCCACACACCTTGCGTACATACTGTCAACTTGCGAAATGCAGTATACAAACGTTCAATTCCAAACCTACAGTTTTCACGTGCCTCAATATTCAAAATATTTGCCCATGAATATGCAAAAACCTTACCAGGTACGGTTTTATGATGTCGATACATCAAGTGATTCATATCAACAATTGCAATATTGAATAAAGCAAGCAGAGCTGAATGCAGGTGTTGCGGAAACTGCAGTGCAACACGAGTGTCATAGCTGGAGCATGTGCCACAGATGTGGTGTAGAAGACGTCTCATTTTAGTGAATTAGCAAAATGACAACTAAGGTGGTTGTGAGGAAAACTGCATTGGTGCAACTCTCCTTTCTACCATTTTTTTTTTTACATTTAAAACTATGGCAACGAGTTGAAGATAACATTGCACTGTTAAACAATCAAGAAGTATCAGAGTTGCTTAAACCACTATTCACACACTCAAAGATATTCTGCATGGATGCAAGGCTATTAAAAAAGTGTCTAATAAAGTGCCTTCAATCTTTCCGAAAGAATGCTGCAACTACATATGCTAAATTTATCTTACAATGAAGAATGGTGAAAGGCATGATCAGTAAGGTAAACTGTTAAAAAAGTTAAAAGTTGCAAGTTAGCAAAGTTAAAAGTTAAAAAAAGTTACGCAATTAGGGCAGTTGTCAAAATTGAAAAACTGCACAAGCATTAACATCTCTGAGCTACACAGTGCCTTACATTGCAATAATTTACAATGAACACATGCAATATATTGCCTAGTCCTCCCAGTTCAACTTATATGCAAAACAATAATGAGCCATATCTATTTGGACATTAGTACATACTTAAGCACACTGCCTATGAACACAACCAAGAGTTTCAACATTTCTAAACAGCACTCACGATCTTTCAAGAGTGCAATGAACAGTACGATGCTTAGCCTTTAATAAGAATAAAATTGCTTCAAGGCAAACAAGGGAGAAGGGTAACTGGATAATTGAAGCAAAAACACACACAGGAAACAGTCAGTGGTAATGGATCCCTGCCTTGTGTACAATGCCCTAGAGAGCCACATACCGAATAATCTGTTACAAAGAAACAATCGGTGCACATAGGAGTACCACTTGCATGCATACAAAATGACACCCCAAAAAGCATAAATGAGGGCATTGCCATATCTCACCTACACTAATTCAAGATCAGACTAGCTCTTTGAATACATTACCCTAGTATTCACCAGCAAATAAAATATTTAAGTTTTCCTGAAGTTTTAATGTTTTATAACTACTAGAAAACAATGCATTCCAATGGTGCAAAAGCACTTAAGTAAAAGCACTGAATTGGCCATCAACAGCACTCACGTGTAACAACAAATACTTGTATCATAGACACTATGTGAATACTTAAAATACTCCCAAGCAAGGTGTGAAGTGCACTGTGAAATCAATGCCACTGTTAATGAGGCATGGGCAAGAATTTCAGCCTGCAAAATAGGTAGATTAATAACGAAAATGATGCTAGCCAACAAGCAATTGACGCGAGCCTGAACTAACAAGTTCCAGAATTACATGTCACAGTGCAAACTCAGAGCACCAAATAAAGGCAAACGTATCACATACAGCGAACAGCAGTCAGCAATAAAGCGGACTACCGCTCTTCCAGTGACGTCTCTAGCAATTTAGGGGCGTTAACAGTTCAAATGCAGAGGCAAGTGTAGTTCCCAAACCAAGTGGGCTACTTTTGCCCGCATTCTGTTGGGGATCAAAGCAAAACGAAAATCCGTCATCGCAGTGACGTCACGAAAAGCACACAATCGCACCATCCTATCATAATTAACTGCTTGGGTCCGTGCACAGTAAACAACGCATCGGTAAGAAGTAACATGCAAACGCGTCATTGTTCCACGGGCCTTGACAGCTAGTACAACTTGGCGGGCAAGTCGCGTCAGAGGAGCAACAGGAGGATGGAGGGGTGAATCGCCTCTCTTGCACTGGCTCCCAAATGCCTCTCTTGCATTGGCCTCCAAACGTCGCTTTCAAGTCTTGATTGCAGGTCAACACCTGAGCACAGAAATAACAAAGCGTTAAATTAAAAAAATACCGGAGAGGTAGATTTTCGCCAAGGCAGGCAACGCTCGCCTCCAAATGGGGACAGGCGGGAACGCGTCACAAACGTCACTGGGGTACTGATGCAAGTGACGCCAAGCAAAACAGTACGACATAAATGTGCGCCCAGCCGGCGTAGGTAGCACACTGCGCAGACGTGCTAGGACCTCATCACGAATTATCTGAATTATAAATAGTTTAGGAAATCGATTCCAATCGCTAATTGCGGCTACCGCCCTGGCAGCATTCAACGCTTTTGTGACTCGAGACAAAGGAACAGCCGCTACGGTTGAAACGACATGTCCAGGCACTAAAAAATGGTGTGCACGCTTAAAACGACCTGCTCTTCCGTCTCATCTTGCGTGACCAAACGACGAGAGGTAATAACTTATCAGGAATGCATTGTCCGCGATGTAACTCGCTGCACAGATCGAAGCCGAAATTCATTATTGAAATTGTGTTGCCAGACTACATTTATGCTAATGTATTATGACACAGTGTCAAGAGCACAAGATAAAAACCTAAAGGTTTCAAATATTTTGTAAAATTCAAAATATAGGGCTAAAATTATCGTATCACTTTATTTTACTGTTAATAACTTTTAGGTTTCCCAAAAAATTTATTTTGGACAATGCAGAAATAAATGCAGCAACACTGAGATAGTCGTTTATTTTTGTATCGCCAGATGGCGCCAGCTAGCTTTTATGATACGGCTGCTATGCTGTGAAGACCGTCAGCTGTCGGCACACAAACAACTATTAACTAAAATTTTCAGGCCGTCACATTGTGTGTGCGCAGAAGTACAGTCGTCTTGTGGAATTCGAACGAGCATTGTTAAAATACAGCGTAAAATGGGGGAATATGTCAATATAGTTTTTCTGGCCGTATAACTCATGATATCGATATTTGACTTGTTTGAAACACTTCGTCTTGATTATTACCACTGCGTGTCACAGTACGGTAACTATGACACTTTTTTTTTTACTTATACAGGCTGCACAAAACATTGTGCATCCAACTTGCAAGTGCACTGTAATACGAATGAAAAACTGACGTGCGCTGGGGTGTCCGAGTACTCTCTCATGCGTGTTAATCATTCGTGACAGACGCATAACATTAAAAAGTAAGGCATGAGAACCTTCCATGAAAATTTAAACTTGCCCCTAACAGCAGCTGAAATCGGCTTGATATGCCGAACCGGTTGGGAGGAGGAGGCGGCTTTCATGCGAGCCGCGAAAACCGGAACCACGTGACTGTTGGTAATGGTAGCTTGGTGCAACGCATTTTGGCTTTTTTATAGCGTTCACTTTTAAAATTGATCAATAATTTCATACCAGCAGAGCGACACTTTAAACATACTAATTATTTCATTCCGTATACGCATGCTATTATGTAATAACAGGTAAAGCGCTAGCGATCTCGCCAACTGTGACCCAATTCCATTGCAGCAAGCTACCGTCTGCGCTAACCCAGTGCGACTGAAAGTGATGTTGCGTGTGTGTGTGTTGCTTTGGGGAGCTAGGCCTTGCCCTTGATCTCCAAACGAAGAGGAAAAGTGGCGCTCGTCGTACTGTCGGTGCAGTAACCGGGATTTTGTTGTGCAATCGGTTCGCCGGGCGATGTTGGTGGATGGATTGGCCGACACTTGTTCAGCCTCGACAATGAGCAGCGACAATAGCAACAGCTCGTCGAACGGCAACTCCACGGCCGCACTGCCCGTCGTCTCGTCCGGTAGGTATTTGATACCCTTGAATGTCGCGCGCGGTGGGTACTTCGTAGGTCTGCTACGTGCGCCTCTGGATCCAGAGCGGTGTCATCGCGAGCTCGCGCATGCTTCGTCACTTCGTGAATGCCGCTCGCGCGCAGCGGCAGCCCGAGCACATGCGCGTTTAATGCGCAATACATTCGGAAACCGCGATCGTCGCCGCCCTAGCGTCTGCACGAGTCGGGCCGCTTCCCAAGTGTGTCGGAAAGAGCGGCGCTTGCCGAAGGTGAAAGCGCCGACCGCGAATCGTCGGCGTCCCGCAAAGTGCCGCCTTTGTTTCGAATGCAGTGAGAGCGAAGCGCGACCTTGGCACACATTTGCGGCTTCCATGCTTCCCGTCTGGAGCGGGCCGCTGAGCAACGGCGGCGTTTCTCGGACGCGCGCGCCGTTGCACTGCGGCCGGAGCGTGCGGCGAGCACGCGTTTTGACCCCCTCACGCCCGCGATAAACGTGTCGGAAGTTGCGATCGTGGGTATTTCTCATTTTTTCGCCGCACTCAGCTGCTTCGGAATAGCCATAAATAAGAACACTTCCCGATGGCCCATTTTCCGGCTGATGTCGCGCCGTAGGCGCATTCGTACCACATCAGCTGTTGGGAGATTTAAGTTATTTAAAATTTTTTTTTGCTCTCTTTTTCGTCGGCTGTTCATCACTGATGTGCACCCGGATATCGCACTTCGCGATGCTTTTTATTTTTTCATCCTAATCGTAGAAGTTGAGTTGGTGGGTGTCAGTTTTCCCATGCGCGCTTTGCAGACTAGAAGTTTCTGCGAAGTCAGCCGAGTGCCCTACGAGTGTATTCTGTGCTTGCCGTCTAGCTTAGCGACTCGGTTTCCTATAGTGGTGTCTTGCTCCGCCAGAGAAAAGCGACGCGTGAGCACCGCGACCGTCTAATGAGATGGAAATTTCCGGCGAGCAGCAGACGGCCTGTGATGCAATACGGCGGCGCAGGCGTTCGTTCGGACTGGTTGACTTCTCCATACTTGAAAACGCTCGCACAAGAAGACCGCTATGCTGGACGCTTTTACGCATGTGACCGAATGCCCAGAGGGTGCGTATCTTTCTTTGCGTAATCACGGGCTTTCTCTCGCCGGCGTATCTTTCTGCATGCCCTCGTGCTGCCGGTCAGCTGGCGAATTCTTATCGTTTGAGCACAGCTCGCAACAGCCTGCACTTCCAGGAAGTTCGGGGACGTACGATCTTCTTTTTTCCCGATTACTGTCGATGCCACTGATGTTTCGCCGACAAATAAAAATTACCCGTCCCCCTGTGTGCACTTGACTTTGTATGTATTGTGCAGCTTCGCGGACGTTACTTGGCCCTTTACAAGGGCAGCAGCGTGCGCCGAAGTGGTTCTGCCCAATCTGAATATTTGAATGTGAATATAGTGAATATCTGCATGAAAATTCAAATTACTTTTTGTTTTTTGTCTTAGGTATTACTGCTTGTGAAACGCAACCTCTTGTTTTGTGGTTGATCCGCCATGGTGTCTTCTCGTGATTATTATTATTATTATTATTATATCGATATCATGGTTTATCGCTTGCGGCGGTAACTTGCTAAATCCCCGCCTTTGGACAGGCATTACATAACATCCTATATATATCGCGAATGACCGCATTTTCATGAAGGAAACCGGTATGTGATGCGTCAACGTTCATCACTTTATGCTCACCCTCCTTGAGGGGATTAGACAACACAGGTATGCGACCCTCTTTTCCTTCTTGTGCTTTCCCTCGTTATCTTCCTTTCTTCCATATACGCGGGATTTTTCACGTGTCCGCCTTGAGCAAGATGCGCTCAACACGGGCCTACCCCCCCCCCCCCCCCCCCCCCATAACCAACCACTTCTCCGCCAGAAAACGCAATTGCTTCGCGATCAATGAGGAGGAGGAAAAACTTTAATCTGGTCCTGTACAAGGTGTTGCCACCTGCCTGGCTAGTTCCATGTTGGGACCGGGAGGTCAAGCCTCCTAGCCCTATCACGGGCGTACTGGACAGCCAGGACTTGAGGGATATGATCAGGAGATCTGATCATTCCTAAAAACCGATTCCGGGAAATGCCAGGGCCGAGCGACCCACACTCCCAGAGCAGATGTTCAAGCGTGCATATCTCCTGTTTGCATGCTTTGCATATAATATTCATGTCTGCAATGTTATACCATTTCTTTATTTGTGCAGGTGAATAATAAGACTCTGTCTGTAATTGTCTAAGTGTAACTGATTGTGCTCTGTTTAGCCTGTAGTGAGGGGGTGGAAACTCCCTCCTTCCCATGTAGTAATGTTTTGTAATTTCATTGTATGTAATGAGCGTATCTCTATGTAAGTTCTCCAATCCAGCAGAATCAAAACCATATGTAAAAGCGGCCCGGTCTGTAAGGTCGCGGGCGACGCTGTTGGCCGATTCATTTGGATTGACGGGAATGCCATCAAGTGAACCAAGGTGCGCCGGGAACCAATAAATGTAACGTGTAACATTTGTTTGCCTTTTGTTAATTATTCTCGCAGCCTGCGGGGCAATCTTTCCCCTATTGAAAGCTCTAATAGCCGTTTTCGAGTCGCTATATATTTCGATGAATCTATCGTCTGTTAGTGCCAATGCAATGGCAACTTGTTCAGCGTCTTCAGGTTTGTTAGTGTAGACCGTGGCGCAGTTTCTGCAATTGCCCTGGTGATCTACTACCACCGCCGCGAACTTAGATCTTTGTAGGCAGCCGAATCGACAAAGCAGGCTCCTCTGCCCCCTTTATCCATTTTCTCGATTAACGCCCTGGCTCGTGCGACTCTCCTGTTGATATTATGTTTTGGGTGCATATTCCTGGGTAGAGGTGCGACAATTATGTTGTCTGCGAATTCTTGATTAACTTTAACGTACTGTGCTGAATCCGTAATGGGGTCAATATGTGTGTGCTCTGGAAACTGCTCTGTACGTGTGTGTATTCAGCCCGAGTGTAATGCCTAATTCCAGGCTGCCTGACCTACTGCACTAACAAAATTTTCTTTATTTTGTGTTCAGGCGCCGTTGACTCACTTTTGCGTGTTTCATTTCTGCTCACGATTGAAGCGTTGAAGGCGCAGCGTAGGTTAGCACATTTTTCACGTGCACATGAACTATGTAATGAAATGAAAGTACAATGTTACAGACAGGGCCAACTTGCAAGGCCTCGTGCATGCAGGCTAGCCACCTCATATGCGCTGCCTATAGCCTATAGTACATATCGCTGTTGCGGGTGAAACTATATATATATATATATATATATATATATATATATATATATATATATATATATATATATATATATATATATATATATATATATATATGTGTGTGTGTGTGTGTGTGTGTGTGTCTGTGTGTGTGTCTGTGTGTCTGTGTGTGTTTGTGTGTGTGTGTGTATTCCCACTCTAAGCGGAGAGAAATTTCTTGAGTAATAATGCTTTACCTTTTTGTCTTTTTCTGATGGCGCTGCCTTGCAATCGAAATGGCCGTTGCTGCGCTAGGCAACATCTCTTTCGTGCGTTGTCAGGTAGCCCATGTTATTATTATTATTATTTTTTTCAAACTGGTTTACGCATCTGCGAAAGTCTGAGCAGTCAGAGCATAATGTTGTATCCGAACGTATTTTGCAATTGGCAATAGGCACGGGGATCGTCGCTTAATGCCGCCTTTGAGAGTGAGCTAAAGCGAGAAAACTACGGCAATGACGAACACACGTGTGCAGTTTCAGCTGATCAATCCCCCCAAAAAAGGAACAGCTTGGACCTCTTTGGTTTGTCCGTGGCAGCCTGTGGGCTAACTATTCGTGTACAAGTTAATTGGACTACCATATCCTGCGGTAAGCAAGAACACGTGCATAGTGTTGCGAGTTCTTTTGCGGTGACAGAAAATGATAGCGTTTGTCCACATGGCTTTCATGTTTTGGCAGCGACGAAACGAGTTTCGTTCTTTTTGTGAACAGAGCAGCGAAATGGTGCGCGAAATGTGCGATACTCCGTGAAGCAAGGTTCCCGCGAGTGATGAGGGAATTCTTGCTTCCACGGTGGACAAGGTCCCCTACGCGCACCGTTCTCCCACGCATCTTTGCCGCGTCGACGTAAGCAGAACCTTCTTATGTAAGGCAGGAAGAGCTCGCTTCGCGCCTGCATCGCTTGCTTCCGCGTTGCGCGGCAAGCGCGTTTTCCTTCTTGGTGAAAAAAGAAAAATAAAGGGGGGAGAACAAGGAAGGAATGCGCTGACCACGAAATATCCGCTGGAAGGGCGCGTCGTTGCCAACACGCGCGCACGAGCAGACGCACGCTCCAGGTACTGCTGTATTTTGCTTTGCGGTTGTTGCCTTTTCTGGCCTTGAAGTGCGCGAAGCTCTCAGCGCGCCCTGTGCTGCGTGCGGAAGACTTGGCTGCGTTGTGCATTCGCTCGGTGTCGTATTCTCGTTTTTTTTACTGTTTCTGAAAGGTCGATTGTCAGGAGCCGAATTTGAAGGCTTCTCTGGACAAGCTTTCTGGTTGCGGGCCACTGCGTTTCCCGCCATTCGACCATCGCAGACTTCGCAGCGTACCCGCCGTGGTTGCTCAGTGGCTACGGTGTTGGGCTGTTAGCACGAGGTCGCGCGATCGAATCCCGGCCACGGCGGCCGCATTTCGATGGGGGCGAAATGCGAAAACACTCGTGGTACTTAGATTTAGGAGCGCGTTAAAGAACCCCAGGTGCTTGAAATTTCCGGAGTCCTCCACTACGGCGTGCCTCATAATCAGATAGTGTTTTTGGCACGTAAAAGCCCATTATTACAGACTTCGCAGCGGTCGTGACCTGAAAGTGGTCAGCTTGAAGTGAGTGGTTGGGTGTGAGCAGCCCATTAACCAATTTGGCTGAATGCAGCGCTGTCGTTACGTGCAAACTTCACCTATATATCCTGCGGCTCAGCGCGTAAGCACTTTTATTGCGCGCCGAAAGCGTTGCAATCTTCATTCTCTTCTAACCTGCGATGATGCGATCGTCTCTACGGGCACTGAAGGTGGCTCGTTTTCCGTGGGGCCAGCTGATGGGTAGATTAACGGCGGAACGCGCTCGGGGCATCGCCACTCCTATCCGCGTCGCGAGTGGTGCGTGTTGCATTGTCGGGCCCCGATTCCTTCACTGCCATCCCGTGTGCCATCGCTTGTAGGACCCTGCTAGCAAACGTTGCCTGCTAGCGCGAACAGCGAGCGCGCAACGGACGGGTGAGGAGGACTTGAAGGAAGTGACGAGCGCAGGGGGGGAGAGCGGGAAGGAAGCAGCGGTGTTCCACCTTGCGCCGGCGTTCCGTAATGGACCGGGCCCCGCGGGATGAACGAGCGGCAAGTGCACGACAACAAGGGGAAGTCCCGCCGTCGACTCGCTGCCTCCCCCCTGCGTTTGTTGCGGGCACCGCCGCGTGCTTGGACCTCTCTCGTCTGCGCGGCAACAATGCCCCCCCTCGCCCCGTCATCCGTTCCGGACTTGTTCGGCGGCCCGGGACGAGCAAAGAAAAGGGAGGGGGGGGTGGACAACATGAAGTCCGGTTGGGGAAGTCCGACCTGACTGAAAGTGCCTCTGTTTGGTTACGTGATTGTCATGTTGCGGGGGAAAAAAACAAATAATAATAAATAGAAGGGAAATGTATGCCAAATTCACTGGGGCGCAGTATATCGGAGGTCGACGCGGATACCAAACGGGAGGACGTGCGCGCATATTCTCATGCGTGCTGCTTATAAACGTACAGGGCCGCGGCCCGTGTGGGGAGTCTGTGAAACTAAGAAGAATGCTAGCGCACATCTTCGTAGCTTCACGAGGGCACTGTTACTTTGATCAGTTGCTGCACCATTCGTGACGGTCCGTTTGTCAGGCTGAGGCTCCGGTAGAGTGGTATTCACGGTAGCTGTTACTTCCACGAAGGAGGGCGGCTGTGGCCGCCTCGGCGTGAGCGCCTTTGTTTGCGTATAACCGTCCATGTCGGGTCCAGTCTCATCCAGGCGGGCGCTCGTCTCGCCCGTCAGCTTTGGTTGCGCTGATTTAGTAGCCAGCTCCCTGGTCCTGAGAAAACGGCGATACAGCGTGAATTGTCTTTCCTAGCTGCACGCTTGTCGGTGAAGCATTAATCGTCGAGAAGGGATGCCGGGTAAACATTTCTAAACGTCAATCGTAATAGTATGTCTAGAGTGTCTTGGAAGTTTCATGTCCCGTGGCACTGCCGGACAGTGTAAAACGATGGTAATGACGATGTGTTTTATACGCACAGAAATCTCGCCACACTGGCGTTTTAGTTGCGTGTTTACGCCTGGTAACTATGACCAAGAAGTAAATACCCTATACTCCGCAAATAACGCGACACGTGGGGGGGGGGGGGAAGAAATTCCCCTCGTTAAAAATTTCGGTCTTTGGCTGAATAATAGGAGTAACGTTTTCCTTGCGCTGTTTCCCTGTTTATATTGGACACTGTGTTACTTTCGTCCGCGTTATCTGCCGCCCATTCATTCCTACGCTTGTCGGTGTTTAAATTCTCATCAACAGTCTCGCCACCTGTTGAACCGAACTCGTTTCCAAGCGAAAGAAATCAATTATTCAGCCCCCTTCAACGAGCTCGGATCTGTTGCGTGCGAAGCCAGTGTTTCGACCAGCTTGTCGTGGCAGCGATGTGCATAGCCTTGCAAATACCTGTAGAGTAAATAATTGCAGAGTTTCATACAGTTACTACAGGGGACTGAGGCGCTGGCGTCTATGGGAGCTCCAATGCAGGGCAGGCGGTTCAGCCAGCATGTGAATGATGGGCATTACACAGATGTGCCTGAACAACGTCCTTCTGGCTTTAAATGGCTTCGTAACTTGGCAAAGTGGCCATTTTTAAGAAATTACAGCCTTTGAAACGATTAAATAAACACTGTTGAAATTGTCTGACGGCACGATTCTAACACAGGACCTCTAGCACAGGAGCCTGATATTGAAACCATGGCGCCACGGACACATGAACAAGCGGAACCACTGCAATTAGCAGCGATTATGCGTGCTTGCAGAGTCTTATTACCCTCTGCATTAAGGATAGCTCAAATTGCTTAGAAATTTAGGCCAATTAAGGCCTAGATAAAGCGTAATAAATGAAGCCACAAGAACGTCTGAAGCACGAACATCAGACAAATCCCGTACTACCCATCATTCCCATGGTAGCTGGACGGCTAGAGTTCCCTCTAATAATTGTAGGAAACTCTATGCTGCAAATACTACGGCTCTGTGTGATAAAACGCAAACCGGCGATACTGCCGATACCGCCTCTTGAAGTCGCTGGTTATATTTAAAAATAAATAAATCTGCTTGCGAAAAGAAAATAAATATAAAAGTAAAGCTAACCACTCAAATTCGCACGAGATATTATGCGACGATCATTCTAAATAACAGTGTGTGAGGAAAGAGCAAGGCGACTGCATAGGAGCACGAAGAAGCCTCAGAAGTATCCACGCTGGATCTGTCGACGCGGTCAATCAATCAATCAATCAATCAGTCAATGGACTTTTATTTCTCCAACAAATATTTTAGTCTTAAATAAACGAATCCGCGCACGCAACGGTATGTAGCGAGACAGCGGTAGCGGGCGCGTGTCTCCATACAGACAGAACGTTATAAATGGTTTTTTAATGGCTTGCGACTTTGCTGGTCACCGACTTCGAAACGAGGGATAGGAGCGGCTGTAAGGGCTCATGCAGCCCCCTTCCAACCGACTGCGCACACGCTCAGTGAAGAGAGGCTCGCGCGCGTGTCTTGTGTCTCACACTGCGACGACGGGTCTCTTCCGCGTCGCCTGTATCACCTGCTCGCGCACTGGTCGACTGGCGGTGGCGGGCTCTCTGTCGTCGCGTATCTTTACGCTCGGTGGTGTACCCGCCGCGCGGTGGGGGTAGGATACCTAGGCTTTGTGTGGCGGTGCGGCTTGAAAGCCAAGAGATAAGAACCAGCAAAGGCATGGCGGAGGGTGCGATAACGGCACCGATACCGGGTATCCCCGTCGCACGCGGCTCGACCGGAGCACGCGCATTTGTACTGCGCGCGCGCTTGCCCGACGAGGTGCCGATACGTCGCAAAGCGAGCCGTTTCGGCGCAACTGTTTCGCAACGGAAAGGCCCGTCTCTCGGGCTGCGAATGCAGACTCTACCCGTCCGTGCTTGTTCGGTGCGGAGCGTGAGTGCTCCCCGGGGGGAGGGGGGTATGCAAGAGGAGCATGGAGAGAATGTGCGTCAGTCTCGTTTCCGGAGAGTACGAGCCACTCGGTGGAACTTACCTGATGCGGGCATCGATATCCGGCCGCAAGTATGACCGATTAAGAGCAGGCCTTCCCTCCCTCTTGATAGTGATACAGTTGGGCTTCTCCGCTCGAAGCCGAACTGTCTTTTAACCCTGCTGTTTTGTGGGTCAGCGTTCGCAGTCAACTTTCGTGCTGAGAATAAAGGACCGCGGAAGGAGCCTTCAGCCACTTCGTCAATTCCCGAGAGAGTCGCGAATCCCGAATTCCGATAACGTCGAAAAGTGATGTCGATAAGCGTGATGTGAGCTCTTTCTACGCCAATCGAATTGGTTGTTGTACATTGCAATTGCAGAGGACTTGCATACAAAACTAATTCCTTTTAACAATGTACGCCCCCTCCTCCACACACACGCTCAAAAAGCATGTCTCTGTGTGTGTGACAAGTTCTTTTGTAAGGTTGTCTCCTGTGCTGCTACGAAAAATCTCAATTTCCCACCCCGCGAATGCGCTCTTTTTCTGGCTTAGCTTGAGCTATAGTACCTAGCGTGCAGGAAATATTAATCCAGCAGCTGTACTGCCAAGACGCAGAAAAAAAAAAAGCGACGGAACTTTATTTTACTTTGCTCGTTAATTAGCGTAATGCGTGTGAACCTGGCTGCGTACACGTCTCTGAATAACGAACGCCCGATGCTGGTATGCTCTGCGTGCGCGATAATTCCCAACCGGCTGTCTTGTTTCGGAGTCCCCATGTCCTTTTGTTTGTACCTTGTACCGCGCGTTCAAAGCCGGGTTCGAGCACATTCGGAGACTTCAACGCTTCGTGGTAAAAGACGAACTATTGGCGTCGCGTGCGAACAGTGTCTGGGATTATTGGGGATTGGTAACACAGGGGGCGTGATGTCAGTGCGCTAATTGGATAGGCAAGTATACCTTGCAAGCGTGACCGCCGCGTGCCGCACTAACCCCGGGAATCGAAGTCGGCGAGGTTTGCCCTTTGTCACCGCGTCCCGCTATCTCGTCGTGAAACGTTCCGATGGCGGTCTGACCCGTCTTCAGGGCGACCCGATTCGATGCCGTCGACTCCCGGAAACGACCGCCCATCCTTGGTCGCACTCCGCTTATCGTGCTCATAGCTGTCGAAGCGTCATGTTGCCTGGCCCTCTCTCATTCCCAGCTCGTTTATTTTTCTCGCTGCGGTCTCTAGCTATACCGTTTCATTATCGCCTTTGGTGTGTGTCCATCTGTGTACGCCTTTCTTTATTGGCGATTCCCTTTTTAATTCACTACTTTTAGTGTTCGACTCCGCCGCCAAACATAACTCTTAGGTAAAATGAGCACACAGTTTTTCCTCAATCACCATTTCTTTCTTTTCTGTTTTTTCAAGGCTGCAACTGACAACCTCCACGCCTAGTGATGTGTGTGTATGGGGGGGGCAATAATTTGACTACCGGGTGTTCTTTTTTACGCCTACATAAATCTAAATGCTGCAGGCGCGTTCCTTGTGTACTTCCCCCATCGGAGAATGCGGCTGGAGTTCGTCGAGAAGCTGAATCATGGCTACTGAGCCACGGCGTCGGGTGCAAACACGCTCATTCTTTGCCGTAGATGCCATGCATGCTCGTACTGTTGGCTTCCATATTCAAACGGGAATCATTTGTTAGCGACTGCTTATCACTTCTGATTCGGCGGGCTTATATATTCTATCTTGGGAGCAGGGTGGCATGATACGCGGTTTGTCGCCGTGCTTTTTTCTCTTCTACGTATGTATCTCTGTGTGTGCTTAACAGAGGCCGCCAGCGTGCGCTGTTCATTTGCGCGATGTGGCGGCACGCCATTGTTCTCCTGCGGTTGATTGTCTTGCACGCTCCGTACGTAGTGTCTGCGGTACCTCTGTTTCCGCTCATCTTGTGAAAGGAGCGATTACTCTGGAAGGGCAGTATTCGCTGTCTCTTTTACTTCCTGTCATTCCGCGCGGAAATAGGGCTTTTGTTCTAATTTTATCGCAGAGCTCCACGGAGCATGGTCACGAACGTCACACTGCAAGCGTCGGTCACCAGGACCGTCGACAACCAATGGCAAAGCCCTTTGTTTTCAGCTTGTGCACCTGCTCCCGCGGATGTTTATAATTTGAACACGACGAATACGGGCTTAACAGCAACGAAACCTTGAAAACTGTTACACTTTCTTAGCTTCAGTGAACGCATAGGCTGAGAGACGTGCCAGCTCCCATTATTATAACTGTGCAGATTGCACAACCTTACTCCCGTTATATGAAACCTTTAGAGTCGGGTGGTCCAGACAAAACTTTGAACCAGCATTCAAGTATGCAGCATTCGCCTTAGTAGCCGTGACTCGGTGCTCGGGTAGAGGGCTCGGTATATACAACGAATGTCGGCACCTGCCCTTTCGTGCATGTGTTGCAACGTTTGGCTACTTTGGACTGAAAGTAGAAAATGGCGCTCCCATACTCGAGAGCAGTTTTAATGCCGATGGAGCAGGCATCGTCGTTAGTTTTTTTAATGAGCGAATACCGACGCAGCCCCGGCGCCACTGTTGGCCGGCCACACCCTTCGAGAAGTGTGAGGCACACTACGTCCGACTCTTTTCGAGGAACGCTTCTGAGAAATTCGAGTTAGTTGAAGACCTATATATTGAAGCGGTCTGCGCTGGACGCATGAAAGAAGACGAAGGAAGGTGCTAGGGGAGAAGTGAGAAGGAAGAAGTTGGAATAAAATGGCGGACGACACCCGTCTCACTTAGATTATGTCATTTCTGTTGCCGTTCTAGTAAGGAACGCTACATTTTGGCGCAGCCGACAGTTTTCGAAGACCAGCGATGCGGGTGACGTTTTTCGTCGACCAGGCGTCATCAGAGTCTGTTGTGTTCACCCGATACCAAGTGCACGGTGAGCCAGCGACGGACCTTCCTCTTGAAGTTAGTTCTACCGCGCTGATCAACGTGGTGCTGCAACAAGCTGCAATCAGCCGCCAAGCCCTCGTGCAAACAGGATCGGTGACAGTGAATCTACAACTGCAGACACTGAGCGAACTCGTTCTGGAACCCATACGACGTGGCACCCTCAAAGAGGAAACGCCTGCCGGGAAGGTGAGCCTAGACTTGAGTGTTATGGAACTGCAAAGGAACATTATACAACAGATCGAAATAATGAGAACTTTCGTCCAAGCGCTTAGTCGAGAGCAGTCAGCACGAAGTATTGTTGAACCAGATGTTTTTGAAGGAAAATCGCAAAATGCACACTACTGGCTGTGTTTTTTCGAGTACGCCTGTGACAAGAATCTGTGGCACTCCGACGACACAAAGATTTTGCATATGCGCCGCTATTTGGGCGGTATAGCCAGAAAATGGTATGACGTGCAACTCATGGATTATGGAACAACATGTTGGGAACTGTGGAAAAGCAACTTTTTAGGGGCTTTCGAAGGCAACGCAGTAGAAAGATGGGATGCGGCACTGCGGTTCAGTTATACAGGTGGCTCTCTGCTTGAGTACTGTCTTGAGAAGCGTCGCCTGTTGTATTCTGCAGAACCGAAGCTGTCGTCTTCTGCTGTTGTAGCTTTGATAACGCAAGGGTTGTGTATCGAGATCCGTAGTCATGTCCAGCTCAAAGGTCCAAGAACGTTTGATGACCTTCTGAACTTTCTACAGACCTCAGTGCCAAGAATTACATCGAGAAGACAGCCAGATGGTAGAACAGAGCAACTTGATTCCAATCTAGAGTCATTGCCGTCAACTGAATGTGAACACAGCTTCATAAACAAATCTCTGGGAAGCGTAAATCATGACTGTGAGGATGGTGAAGAACCAATTACCGCAGTTCACGGCAACCTACTTCCACATAATCTGTCTACCGTGCATCACAAGCCCCAGAAAAAGAGCTTCAGTGAGACAGTATATTTGGTGTCGTCAAGCTTATTGTACGCCCCCATTAAGGTAGATGGCATTGAAGTGAAGGCTCTCGTTGACAGTGGAGCTTCGGTATCTATTATCAACAAGACTCGAGTGGATGCCAGTCGTCTGCACGCTGGTAGAACATTGCGTGTCCAAGCCTACGATGGGTCAGTGACCATGCATAGCGAATGGGTAACCCTGACTATTGAATTTCAAGGAAATGCTATTACCAGTGACGTATTGGCCATTCCCAATGTCACCTACGATTTTCTTTTGTCCCGTCCAGACATGAAAAAAACTTAAGATGAACCTCTATTGGGATGACAAGGTAATGGCCGAAGACACGATAAGAACAGAAGACCCCGGTGAAGAACCTAGTGTATCAAGGCTAATTTTTCACCACGAAGACATCAAGACTAAGTACCCAGAGCTTATATGCATAGGAAGCTACCCTCCAGCAATGAAATCCCATGTCGTTCCTTTCGAGCTCGCAGATAAAACAGTGGTTCGTAGAACCCCCTATAATATGTCCAGAGATAAAAAGGTGTGGCTGAAAAAGGAGTTGCAAGAAATGTTAGACGCAGGTATCATCCGGCCTTCTGTATCCCCATTTGCTTCTCCTATCACTATTGCACCTAAAGAAGACGGGACATTCCGCCTCTGCACAGACTACCGGGCTCTCAATCGTCAAACTGAATTGATACCTTATCCAATGCCGAGAATCGACGACATCATTGACGAAACCGGTGGTTGCCATTGGTTTTCACGAATAGATCTCTGCAAGGGCTTTTGGCAGATTCCACTAAGTGAAGAAACGAAGAAGTACACCGCGTTCATAACCCCATTTGACTTGTTTGAGTACAACCGCGTATACCATTTGGTTGGAAAAACTCCCCTGCGTGGTTTCAGAAGATTATGACGGACATTCTGAAACCTTACCTGGGCACATTTTGCAATGTGTACATCGACGACATCATCATCTACTCAAAGACAAAGGACGAACACCGTAGTCATCTTTCAAAAGTTCTTCATGCCCTCAGTCTTGCCCAACTCAAAGTCAACTTCAAGAAAAGTGCGTTCTTTCAAGATACCGTAGTATTTCTTGGCAGGGTGTTTGATGGACAGACTAAAAGCACCAAGCAAGAATCGGTAGAGAGAATCTCCAAGCTGGTAAAGCCTTATGATGTGCACTCCCTGCGCGTTTTTCTTGGCCTTGCAGGACACTTCCGGGCGTTTATCAAAGACTACGCACTGAGAACAAGGTGCCTCACACGTTTAACTCAGAAAGACGTGCCTTTTCATTGGGACGAGAACTGCGAAGCTGTCTATCGTGAGCTTGTAAAACTAATATCGTCGGACCCCATCTTGCGAATACCGGATTTTTCCTTGCCTTTCGTGCTGAACACGGACGCATCACATTATGCTACCGGTGCAGTTCTATACCAGAAGCCATCCAAACAAGCTGATCAAACCAAACACTACGTCGTGGGGTACTACAGCTACACTCTGAAACCCGCCGAAATCAATTACTGTACCACAGAAAAGGAAGCTCTGGCCGTCTTAAAAGCTGTGCAGTACTTTCGTACTTACCTGGAAGGTGCCAAATTCATACTTTTCACGGACCATCAAGCATTGACTCAACTTCTGAGCATGGCCCAGCCAAGAGGCCGCATTGCTAGATGGGTGAACTATCTGCAACAATTTGATTTCGTAATTTCGCACCGTCCTGGCCCACTCCTCACTGACGCTGACGCACTATCAAGATTACTTGTACAGGAATCAAGCAATAATCCAGATACAATCAATCATATTAAGCTATGGGAAGGTACAGAAGAGCTCCAGTTTATCAATGGAAGGTATCACGTACCACCAACTATGATTCCAAGGATTCTTCATCTATACCACGACACCCCTGAATCGGGTGGACATGATGGCTTCTGGCGCACTTATAAGAAATTGCTCATGAGATTCACATGGCCGGGCATGAAAAACGACATCAGCCATTACATCCGCACATGCCACCTCTGCCAGGTGAACAAAGTTAAATTCAAGCAATCGACAGACGTTATGACAAACCCTGAATATTCAAGCATCCCTTTCGAAGTAATTCATTTGGACTTCGCGGAGCTCAAAAAGAAGGGGGAAGGAGTCAAGCGAACGCAAGCTTTCTTGCTCTCCATAGATGAGTGCACACGGACGATTGCGGCTAAAGCTGGCAAAGAAGACGCAAACAGCGTAATAGACCTCCTCAAAGCTGAGTGTTTTAAACACACAAAGACGCTCGTCTGCGACAACGGGCCGGCTTTTCGGAGTGCCAGATTATCAAAGTGGGCCCAGGAGCACGGCATCATGATAAAGTATTCTTCTCCATACCACCCGGCAGCAAACGGCCTAGCGGAACGTGCCATACGAGACATCAAACAGTATCTGAAGATGTATCCAGACTTTGCCGGTGGCTGGAAGTGCTGTCTCGAGGCCGCTGTGAAGCATCACAACAGATCATACACCACGAGTTTAGGCTGCAGCCCTCATTTTGTAACTTCAGGTACAGCGCCCATACTTCCTGCAGATCGTGAGCTAGGTCTCCTAGAGAACCTCGAACTTGCGGAAGTAAGAAAAACTGTCAAAGAACAGGAGATCTACAAGCGCCGCATGAAGCGAAACTTTGATAAAAGGCACAGTAGCGAGATACCGGACATACAGCCTGGAGACTATGTCCTTGTAAGGAAAGGAGCTGTGCCCTCAAATTCAAAATATTGCGGACCATTTCAAGTTATTAAGACTGCATGCCAGCATGGAATATTGAAGAATGTCTGGTACGCCGGAGCCTCGGGCCAAACGGAGTGCGCCGCTATTGGAAACGTATTCAAGTATTACCCCAGGAGGTGTAATTAAAAGAAATCCGGAAGAGTGAAGCGGTCTGCGCTGGACGCATGAAAGAAGACGAAGGAAGGTGCTAGGGGAGAAGTGAGAAGGAAGAAGTTGGAATAAAATGGCGGACGACACCCGTCTCACTTAGATTATGTCATTTCTGTTGCCGTTCTAGTAAGGAACGCTACATATATGTACGCTCAATCCTCCATATGCTGGTGATGTCTTGCTTAAGCAACACATTTTGATCGGCGATTGTATAAAAAAATGAAAACGATAAATAAGGGTTAACGTTTTGTTCCCTCGACAAGCGTCGCACATCACTTTCGTCCTCGTGACGCAGATAGCGAATAGATACATGATTACAAAGACGGCGCCGAATAAAACAACACACGAAGAAGGGGGACACGAGACAGCACGTAGGCGCCTACGTGCTGTTTCGTGTCCCCCTTCTTCGTATGTTGTTTTATACGGCGCCGTCTTTGTAATCATGCTTAACCAACTAGCCCACCAACACATGCTCAGAATAGATGCAGGTGACAAAGCTTTGCCGTGTCATGCGCTACTGCTGATGCCGCGCTAACCGAATCATGTTTCGCGTCATTTAGGACTATAGGAAAGGAACGAAAGGCAGGGAGGTCAGCCAGCTGGCGCTTTCAGTTTGCTACCCTGCACAGGCGGGAGAGGGAAGATCCTGTATTGCGTTGGGGCTGCGTGATCTGTATGTTCGTGTGCACAAATTTGATCACAAAGAAGAAATAGAAAGCGCTTGTTGGCAACAACCTCTAGTAGTAGTAGGGGCACAACTCCTGCCAACTGTAGAAAAGAAAATGTCTAGGTGCGGACAAAAGTCATTGGAACACGGTAGCTGTGGCAGAACTGCCATCCCATTTCCCTGTAATAGCAGTCTCAAGGAGAAGCAATAAATTGTATCACGCATGCGCGCAGGCCGGCGATCATAGAAGCTCAAGCTCAATGACCTCTATAAGCCTTGAGGTTTCTAGAGGGTATTGGGATGCAGTTTGTCCACAGCTTTCGTGTTCCAATTACTTCTGTCCGCACCCGTAAAATGATAGTGAGTGACAAATAGGAGAGAAATAGGGCCCCGCGGGCCCTATCTTGAAAGTGATCTGCGATATGGGCAGAGTGCGGCAAGTTGAAGCGAGGGGCAGCACGAATGTGAGTTCACTCGCTGCTGCGAGCCCTATCTTGAAAGCGATCGTTTTACGGGACGGACGGTTTTTCTCGCTGGGTAAGCATAGGAATGCTTACGCATTTAAAAATTACAGTGACGTTTCACTTCGTGAACCCGGGTTTCTTAGATATGCCGTCTTGCCTGACGAACCCGCATTGTCGCAAGCCGCCTAGCGCGTTCTTCGGGAGTCTCCTGGGCATGCGCCTTTTGCCGGCCTTGTTCAGCTCGTGCCCGGCGCTTGCCGACGACTTCGGGATCGGCCGACTCGCGCTCGGCCTGCCGCCGCTTGCGTCGCTGCACCGTCCTTCTCGCTCGGCGTCTAGATCGCCGGACGAAACCGGTGCATCCATAGCGCGCACAGAACCCGTAGCAACTGCCAGAGGAGGTGAACCCAGCGCGCCTTCGCCTAGCCTCCTCCTCCGCTCCTCTTCCCAGCGCTCTCCTCCGTACCTTCCCCGGCGCTCGCTTTTCTCGAGCTTCAGGCACCCGCGCGACTGGCCGCTCGAGGCACTTTGCGTGTATTCGCGGATTTCTGTCACGCTCGGAAAAAAACACTTTTATGTAGCACATTTCGCGCAAAAACAAGCTGGATCGGGAGCTTTTCATGTTGCTCTACAATTTTCTCATTGACACTTTTCATCTAATTATAATGTTTGATAAGTTGATAGATTGAGACTAATTATCTAATTAGGCGGAATGAGAAAGAAATAATCTGAGCATCTCCATGCGACGGCAAACGTTACCTTGGTTCTGTCCAGCTACGTGGCATTTGCATGTTTTTAATGTTTGGCTCAAGTTACGCGGGACACCGTGTATAGCTGCCTCTCGACAGCGAACGCGTCGGCTTTCTTTCGTCGCTGCGCGGGCGATCTGGCGACGTGTACGGAACTTGGCGCTCGTAGCCCACGCGCGGCTCTTCGTGCCGTCACGCTTTCCCGGCTTCGGGGCGTCACACCTGCGGCGTTATTCACTCCGGAACACATGACGCTGACTTGGCCCAAGAAGCGTATGCGACCGTTCGTCATTTGCCTGTTCTCGAAGGAGGAAGCACATTGACCTCCGTAAATGAAGGGCATCATGCAAGTGGGCCTATAGCGCGATTCTGTAGGTTTGAACTTTTATCATCTGCCCTGAACAAACACCAAGTAATAAGTGGTAATTCGCGCATGCACTCACGTTTTTCTACTTTCGAAAGAATCCAATTCGTGTAGGGCGTGTGCGAACAAGTCATATACCGTTCCGTCTTGTGACTGTGTGTTTGCACTGCGCTCTTTAGTGAAGCAGTGCACCAAATAGGCCAACCAACGGGAGGTCATATAGAATGATTTTCGCCGGGGCCAGGCATACACCGCTTTCTTGGCTATTTAAGTGCGCGTTTGGCGAAACCCAGCTACAGGACAGGGACAGGAGGACAGACACCGAGGATCGCGTTTTATATCTTGTTCTCTCGTTTCAAGTCTCTATAGTAATCGTTGAACCACCGAGCAAGCCACGCATGGTTTCATTGCTACGCGTTGCTTCGGGGCGCCGATTCACCTCGCGGCGCGATGCGATAATCGAGTAGACGGGTGTCGCGCGCGCGGACTTGCGTTCACGCTCAGGGAACTGGGTCTCGCCGCCGCTGCGTTTACCGAAGAACGCTGATCGGCTGGCCAGCTGCCAGCGATCGGCTTCATTGTATTCCTTTGTCCATTGTGGCCCGCCTCTGTCTTCGGCGTCGCGAGCGGCAAAGGCGGACGCCGCCGTGGAGGCGCGGCTGCCGCGCGACGAGCCCGTCGTGGCCGCGGTGCGTTTACGTCAGCCATTCACGAGCGAGAAAGCTGCGCTACACGGAGAGCGTACGGTGTGGAGCCATTTTCGTCGGAAAATTCACTTACCAGTGTTTAAGACAAACTTTCAAAGCGCGTAAGCCACAAAAGAGATATGTACAGAGAGAGGGCAGTGACAAATAGGCCGTAGGATTTCCTTTCTCTTTCTCTTGCCGTAGGGATCTCATTCGTTCGGATAGATAACTCGTCGGTAGCCGTATTTTTCATATTACAACAGTTAATGAACAACAGTAGCAGCCCCTGGACTATAACCCCGGTTGGCAAGCCTATGTTGAAGAATGGGGAAAGTTCGCTCCTCGGCCATGCCCTTAAACCTGGAAATTAGGCATTTATTCCATGTGCATCTGTGTACGTTAGGCCGCAATAAAAATACTTTGTTTGTTGGGGGGGGGGGGGATTTAATTGGTGGGCAGCTGCGCAGTGAACGTAACAGTTACGTAGATGCTTTTATCACTACCGCGTTGTCGATTATTTATACACGCGGATCCAGAGCCGATAAAGTATATTTTATTATCTACAACAAGTGGCTGAAGACCGACGTATTGATATTAAGTATTTCCTGTTAATTGTATATATGTGTTCAAAACAAATAATAATAATATAGTATGGTCTCTTCGGTGACACACGTAGTCTATATGACTCGTCGATCGGTTCGGCTTTTTCCGTGTGCTGTTATCGTCAACACGCCACGCTTTGAAGCCCGGAACGAACACGGGAAAGTGGCGTCTTGTCGACGCCGTAAAGGCCCCCGGAGAGCTCGTACAGGTAGCATATGCGTCACCTTGATTGCCGTGGCGAATAGCGTAGCTGATTGGCTTTTAGGTTTCACAATGGCGGGAATACACAGTCTTTGTGTGACATAAATGTTGAATATCGCATGTTCTGCGGTTGGCTGCTGAATACCATATGCAGCGGGCGCAGTTGACGTTGATTTCATCGTATTTCTGTTGCTATCATGATTTTAGTCGCATCTGCAGCGATGAAAAAAAAAATAAGCTTTTTATCCTGGTTTAGAGTACGTGTACGCATGGGGTATTACTGGCCTGAGCAGTCGTCGAAATTGTATTATTGGACGAGTTTTAATTGTTCTAACGTGTGTAGGGTTCGTGCGGTAGCGCTAGCGTAAAAGCTGCTCGTCAAGTCGTTCAGAATTAAAAACAAAACAGACGGCGCGAGAAATCAGTCATCGTTTTGAAGGCAGGAAGCGTTCACTTTGGAACGATGTCACTGTTGCGTTATAGAACATTGCTCATGTGTCGCATATGCGGGCGAAAGAATTGATATAATAAAAGAAAGAAAACGATATATATGCAGACAGCCACGAGCTTTTCTGCTTAGTCTAGCCGGATCACACAGCGACTCCACGCTTCTAGCTTGCTGCCACTGGCCGTTGGCGAAAGAAAGCGGAAGCATTGAGTGTCGTCGTTATGCGGATGATCTCAGCGCCTGCGGCGTGGACTCGGTTCGAGAGCAGCTGTCACGCGCCGCGGTCGCGTGGGCGCATGTCCCTGGCCGCTCTCACGTGACCGGGGAGCTGCGTCAGGCGGGGCTCATGGGCCACCGCCCCTCCCCCCTCTCCTCCTCCTTCACCTCATCCGCCGCCGGGCGAGTTCGGCGAGTTTTAATCGTGGTCTTTCCGCGTAAAACTGCTCACGCGCCGCCTTCCCGCCGAGCAGAGAAATATTTCCGGCGACGACATTCCTGCTCCGTGATGGGGGCAACAGCCTAATCCGTAGTAACGTAGGGCAACAAGGAGCACGCAAGCGGAGGCCATTTATTTCCTGCACACCACGTCGATCCTTATTTATATATCCGAATTCGCGTTAGAACTTTCGGTACCCGTAAATAGGGGGCGCTGCCGTGCGTAAACAAGCAAAGTGATCCAGCAGCCCTTGACGACCGCAGGACTCTGTGCAGGGCCGGAAATACAATATAAATTTTCACCAAGGCACGTCCGTTATTTGTAGCGTTACGAACGGCTCATTTAGCTGTTAACGCGTATATACGTTCCACATTAGGTTTGATGACCCGGTAAGCCTGCGAACATTAACCAAACAAAGGGTCTCGTGCAACGACGCTTGCGTTAGGATTGCGTAGCAGGCCTTTGAGCATTCACTGTTGAGCTCGGTTATTTGTTGCTCGAAAAGGCAGAACATGAATGGAGATTCAAGCGAAGATTTAAAAAAAAAAAATAGAATAATGATTCGGGATTCGGGAAGGGAGCGCCGTAATCGCGCCGCTGTGCAGTGCGTGCCTGAACTATCCCACTGCAGATGGGGAAATAAGCGAAGAGAGAGGGGAATTTAACAAAGGAAGGAAGAGACAATGCGGGGGAAAGGGTTGGGAAGCCTGCGTTTATTCAGAAACCTCGCCCGCCATAGGCCCAACTTCCTTCGTGTGCCGCGCAGTTTCGCTTCCTCGGGGAAACTGCGCGGAGAGGGTTCCGGAATTTCTGGCCAAGCCAGCGCGAGCTCGTCCCGCGGGAGCCGACGGCGCGCGCGTCTTTCAACGCGCCAGCTGCCGCGCGCCGATCTGGCTGGCCTGCGACAAAGTGCAGGCGCGCGCTCGCCTTTGCTTTGGCAACTCGTCGTCGTCGTCGTTGGCGGCGGCGGCGGCGCGCGGTCACGCGGTTGGTTCGCCGTCGTGCGTTCCCACGGCATCGCTTGCCCGCCCGAGGCATGTCTTCCCCGCAGGCGCTGCCTGTTTCCTCCTCCTCTGGCGCTTGCCTTCTTCCTTCCAGCAGGGCGACTTGCATGGTGTGCCGCGGTGTCCGTTGCTGCTTTGCTGCAGATGATGCCACGGGCTAGTTTATATCTCGCCTCGTCAGAGAGATACGGTGGCGAAACGAGAAAAAGGTTCTATGGGTTTATACGAACGGTGACCGTTCGTATCGTCGTCTGTGCAAACGCTCGCTGCGAACGCTATGCACGAAGGCGGGCTTTCTGGTAGAAACGCGGCCTCTTGCGTGGGCCGCGGTGGATGGATGGATGTTATGAGCGTCCCCTTTGGAACGGGGTGGTGGGTTGCGCCACCAAGCTCTTGCTATTATACTGTCTACTGTCCTACCTAGGTTAAAAAAAGGCAAAAAAGCGAGAAAAAAAAACGATGAACTCCAAACCGCGATGCGCCGGAAGTGAGCGCCATCTGGAAGTGTTTCAAGGAAACGGGCGCGCCACTCCGTGGACTTCGAGATATTCACGCGCCGGCGCGCGCAAATAGCGGACGCTATTTGTTCCATTTGTTTGTTGCATTTACAAGAAAACTTCAAAATATAGTGACTGTTGGTTTCTAATTTCTTTTATTCAGGATGTCATTTTTTATTGAAAAATCTAAAAGATCGAAAATTTTCAGAAAACGAAACTATCAAGTTTATAACTTTGTAACTCAGCAATGAAAAACGATATAACAATTTTGTGAATTGCACCAAATAGTACATCTAAATCGGACAAAATTGATGTGTTGCACAAGAATCTCAAAAAATTTGGTAATATGGAAATACAGCTTTCGCAGAACCCTTGCACACAGCGTAACAATTTCACGTAAGATATAAAATCACATACCTAATTTGTCCGCTTTCAATGCTTTTGTGGATGCCGTTTACAGAACCGCGATATCTTTTCTTGATGCAGCTCTATTAATTTGTAAACTTTGGGCTTCTATCTTTTTCCACCTTTCGAATTTGCGAAAATCATTTTAACAAAAGTGAGGCCCTAAAGTAAGATTCCGCTTGCAACAGCCACTGGAATTTAACTTTCTCTCTCAAATGCAACAAATTTCATTAAAATCGGTCCATGGGTTATCTCAGAAAAAAACGTTTTTGCGTTTTACATGTATTTGAACAGGCCGCGTCGGGCCCGAGCGAACGCTTCCTCTTGACGGTGTCGCGTTAAAAGGAAGCGCGAGAGAGGAGCTGTTTCTCAGCGTTCGGACGCACCGGTGCCCCATGCATTTCGGATGCCACGTGCAGACTTCGCGGCGGCTGCCGCTAGATGGCGCCGAGTGTTCTTAAGGGATAACAATCTCCCTAAGTAGCGCCATTCACTTCCCTCCTCCTCCGCTCGGCGCGGCCTCGACGGTGGCGCCGCCGGTGGTGGGCCTGCCGTAGCAGACGACGGCTAACACGCTACGGGAGGAAATCCGCGGAAAAGTTCGTTCGAGTCCTGCGGAGCAGTTTTTTCAATCTAGATCTTGCTTTGTCAGTCGGTAACTGGCCTTAAGAATGTCGTGTCGGATTTGCGGAAGAAATAGAGAAAAGCACCATTATTCAAGGCGTATTTAAGGCTTAAAGCGCGCGCACGTTGAAAGTTCGTGTTGCTGAAACACGACACAAGCACGCGGTGTGCTCAGACACGCGAGTAATTACCAGAGTTTCAGGTTTTGACAGCGCGAAAGTATGTGCACGTGGTTTCGTAGGTTAATTTACGTACCTGCAGGATGCTTTTGTTCGGCCGGCGCGTGAGAGATTCCGACTGTCTGCGGTCAGCAATGCCTGGCAGCAGGGCCGTTTCTGTTCCGCGCCTTTTACAGATGTACGTAGCTCATGCACAGGTTGTGGTGGCCATGAGCAACGTTTTCACACATAGGCGGTATAGATAATTTTAACAACGTACCAGCATATGAATTTATTTATTACAGTGCAAATGGTTAAAATTTGATAGAAGAGAAAGAAGGAACTTGATGGGACAACTGTAAAGAGGTTCAGAAAATAATTATCCCCCTCCCTCATTGGCACCAACAACACTTTTGTTGAAGTGCTAATTTTATCTCTGTATACTACGTGCGTCTGTATTCTTTTGCGTTGTAAGTTTTCACAAGGAAGCAGTGTTGCGTTAACTGGAACAGTCAAGGCACACAAGACAGAAGAAAAGCTGATTCTTGGGTTTTACATCCCAACACCACGATCTCATAAGGCACGCCATAATGGGGGCTCTGGATTATTTTTTTTTGCAGCTGGGGCTCTTTAACGCACCCCAATGCACTGGACACGGGCCCGTTTTGACACGGGCGTCAAAAGAAGAGGTTGGAGGAGCCGTGTCACTTCACAAAGCCGCGCGTTCTTTGCCACTTGCTCGAAGTCAGCCCGCCCGATCTTGTGAATCCACACTTTTCTTCGTTTTGCGTTGCGCCCGGCGGATGGTAAAACAAAAAGCTTTTTGCCGTCACTGGGTCTGTTGTGGCAACCGTAGGCGCAGCAGCACGGCATCGCAATTAAGCACTCGGCCCTAACACATTGTATAAAACTACCGCGCTCCTTCAAACCGCCTGCCGTACTTCGGCGCGCAGGCCCAAGAATGGGGGTCGCAGGCCCAAGATTGGGGGTCGCAGCGCGCTGGAAAGAAAAGATATACAAAAGCGCGGCGCCTGCTCTGCGCCGGAAAGAAAAAAATATACAAAAGCGCGGGGCCCGCTTTCACGTGACACAGATTGGCCAATGGGGGAGCGGAGGAGGCTGGGGCGACAGGAGGAGTGGAGGAGGAAGCGCCTGGGTGAGCGGGGTGGCGGTAAGATCTAAGAATGGCGCTACTTTTGGAAAATTGAGGGGCTTTATTAAGGGAAGCTCGAACGAGGAGTTTCGCCGCAGTACACGTTTCATACGTAACTCGTTTCGACAGTGACAATACGTTGTGTCGCTATGTTGATTAAATCCTAAGCGCATTACCGTCGACAGTCACCGTGAGATGGGTTCTTCCGATTCTTCAATTTTTTTTCTGTGCGTTAAATGAGTCCCCTCTATTCAGGTTCACTTGCAGGAATAGTCTGTGGCAGCCGCTCGCCGACATGCCTTTATTGTTGTCCACTTTTCCGTAGTGACCAGAGAAGAGAAATATACGAAAAAGCGCGATTGCAATGTAACCCAATCCTGAAAGCAATTGTGCTTGCGCCACCGACTTTAGGGCTGGTGCCCCAGCGCTTATCGAATGGTATTGGCTAACACTTACAGCGCCAGCAAAATCAACTGCCCGTCGAAGGCACCTGCAGCAAATCCGCTGATTGAGGCTGAGAGGCAGGGTCGTTGCTCTGCCGCTGACGACATGGTTTAACTGGCGGCCGCAGCTGTTTTTCATAAAGGCGCAATGCGTGAGAAACAGCTGTGGCTTATATATATATATATATATGATGTGTGTGTGTGTGTGTGTGTGTGTGTGTGTGTGTGTGTGTGTGTGTGTGTGTGTGTGTGTGTGTGTGTGTGTGTGTATAAAATGATCTCTCGACGCAATTCTGCAAATTGAGCATCGCGTCGGATTGAACCAGCAACTTCTATCGCTCCACCTTCTAGATTCATCTCGAACACGCACTCGATGCAGCGTCGTATATAATTAACCCGCATTGATGGCGTCCTCTGGTGAAAGAAACGAATTACGTCCGCGCGCCTCGTTCTTTGCGGATCCCTTTTGATCTTAGCAACGCGAAAGTTTGCGAGCTCTGAATTCCCGCGCCTCCAGCGAGCGCGCGTGCACGTGCGTGTGTGAACCCCAGGACGCAGGATGTTGTGCGGCCAGAAGGCGCGCCGCGGATTGTTGGGGCCTGCGGTGAGGAGGATTGGAGGGGTGCGCGCTCGGCTCCCCCCTTTCGCGTCTGGGATCCGCCGACGAGCGTGGAGTTGCAGTCGTGACTTCTCCAGGGAAAATCTCCCGGCGCGGCGTGGAGCGCGAGTCTCGTGGCCGCCCTTTCGGGGCGCTTTGCTCGGCTTTGGTTTCCACGAATCCCACGTGACCCGCTTCGTTTCCTGAGCGCGCGGCGTTTCAGCATCGCAGGGGAAGGGCTTGAGAACGGGCACCGGGCAGCTGACGGCGCCGTTCCTAGCGGCCGCGTGGCATACACAGTTCAGAGAGAGAGAAACAGAAGAATAAAAAAATGACAGTTAGATAAGTCCTAAATAGCAGCGCCCGGTAGGGCGCGCCGATCGTTGATTACCGACCCGGAGCAAAGTTCGTGATTTCCTCGCGGCATGGGGACGTTTATTTAACCTTGCCAAGTCGATCGACGTCTTTGTTTATACGGAGAGCTCGCCCTCTCTTTGTTGTGCGCATGCTTCGTTTGGGTTCGTTGAGGTTGATTCCTCTGCGGTGTATATATATATATATATATATATATATATATATATATATATATATATATATATATATATATATAAACGAGAAGAAAGGGGGTTAACCGAGGGACCCGATAATTATTAGTCATATAATGAGAAGCCAACAAACACTGACACCAAGTACAACATAGCGGAAAATGGCATGTGCTTAATAAATGAAATAAAGTAATGATAAATTACTGGAAATTAAAGTGGATGAAAAAACAACATGCCGCAGGTGGGAACCGAACCCACAACCTTCGCATGTCGCGTGCGATGCTCTACCAATTGAGCTACCGCGGCGGCGTTTCCCCATCCACTTTCTTGGGTATCTATGTGTACTAGTAGAACCCTGGGAGTGTTAGCCAGCGCCACCACTCACAGACCTTGGCGGCGGACGTGGAACGTCTTTTTTGCCGCAGGCGTCACGAGAACGTGATCTTTTCGGGTGAAGGCAACTGGTCAATAAACCCACATATGCTACCTGAAGGCATCAATGTTGCCGGATTCGAGACCCTCGTTAAGTAATAAACGAGAAGAAAGGGGGTTAACCGAGGGACCCGATAATTATTAGTCATATAATGAGAAGCCAACAAACACTGACACCAAGTACAACATAGGGGAAATTGCATGTGCTTAATAAATGAAATAAAGTAATGATAAATTACTGGAAATTAAAGTGGATGAAAAAACAACATGCCGCAGGTGGGAACCGAACCCACAACCTTCGCATGTCGCGTGCGATGCTCTACCAATTGAGCTACCGCGGCGGCGTTTCCCCATCCACTTTCTTGGGTATTTATGTGTACTAGTAGAACCCTGGGAGTGTTAGCCAGCGCCACCACTCACAGACCTTGGCGGCGGACGTGGAACGTCTTTTTTGCCGCAGGCGTCACGAGAACGTGATCTTTTCGGGTGAAGGCAACTGGTCAATAAACCCACATATGCTACCTGAAGGCATCAATGTTGCCGGATTCGAGACCCTCGTTAAGTAATAAACGAGAAGAAAGGGGGTTAACCGAGGGACCCGATAATTATTAGTCATATAATGAGAAGCCAACAAACACTGACACCAAGTACAACATAGGGGAAATTGCATGTGCTTAATAAATGAAATAAAGTAATGATAAATTACTGGAAATTAAAGTGGATGAAAAAACAACATGCCGCAGGTGGGAACCGAACCCACAACCTTCGCATGTCGCGTGCGATGCTCTACCAATTGAGCTACCGCGGCGGCGTTTCCCCATCCACTTTCTTGGGTATTTATGTGTACTAGTAGAACCCTGGGAGTGTTAGCCAGCGCCACCACTCACAGACCTTGGCGGCGGACGTGGAACGTCTTTTTTGCCGCAGGCGTCACGAGAACGTGATCTTTTCGGGTGAAGGCAACTGGTCAATAAACCCACATATGCTACCTGAAGGCATCAATGTTGCATCAATGTATTTTCATCCACTTTAATTTCCAGTAATTTATCATTACTTTATTTCATTTATTAAGCACATGCAATTTCCCCTATGTTGTACTTGGTGTCAGTGTTTGTTGGCTTCTCATTATATATATATATATATATATATATATATATATATATATATATATATATATATATATATATATATATATATATATATATATATATATATTGTTCCTGCACTGGTTGGTCTGCGTGCCCGTTTAGGTGTATATACGCGTGTATGAGCGTTACGCAAATACAAAAAACAAACAAATATAAATACAGGCACGCCTGTCGTGTAGATCAGCCTGTATTTCACTACAAGCCCGTGCGTTAGCGGAACGCTGTCATGTGCTGCATGCAAGGGGACCAAAAGTGATACCTGTCACTCGAGATAGTACAGTGCCTCTGAGGAGTCCAGCTGTAGTTTTGACGACCATGAGGAGGCAACGGTTCATCGCACGTTCAGAATTCGGGCAAGTCGTGCTCATGTTCCCACAGCCCGCTCGAGCTGTGTAGAGCACAGCGGATATCGTATATAACACGACACGAACTCGTCGTACAAGCACCATCGCCGTCGTCCTTTCCTATTTCTGCCGTACAGTTGTTGTTTAAAAAATAATAAACAACATAAGATCAACATAAATCACGATAACTTTGTTGTCACCATGCAAGTGTCCGGATTTGGAACCTCTAGATACTGGCTAATTTGCGCAGTTATGCCCGTACGTAATTTACAAAGTTTCATTATCTACGTTTTTAACTATTCAGCTTAGCTGGCTAAACCAAATGAGCAATTTGGAGCACGTCCGCGAGATTATCTCTCCAAGCGAAGACATTTTCATAATTACCGTCCAAGCACGCCGTACACATGGTTAACCAGCGAAGCTGAAACTTGCGGCCACGTTGTTTATCACTGGGTTAATGTCGACGGTTCATTAAACGACGGCTTGGTAGGCTGCCGGATCCTCGGTACACAGTTGCTGCTTGCGCTGGCTGTTCTTGTACCCGGGCTGCATCATCGGCACGGCGTAGACGAGCTCGTTCCCGGTTCTGCTCGCGGCGTTGCTGATCGAAGGCTGCCTGCTCCTAAGGGGCACGTATAATGCGTGACCTACCCATTTCGGAGCCAGCAAGGAACTGCTTCGCGCGCGCTCGGCTGCGGCGGAGAGCAACTACGTCACTACTGGCGCAGTCAATTGCGCGCCTCTCTTTACTTATCTACCTTGTACAGTGAGAGACGAACCCAGGGGTCAGAAAGAAAATTTGCCTATTCTGCGCGGCTTATTCTGGAAGGATTGATCTCATTGGCGGGGAACAGGATTTTCTTCGTATCTTAGGGGACACGGTGGTTGTTTAATTGCCATTCAATAATTTTGGCCAGCCGCACCCGTGACACGAGCTCTCTACGGTTCTGTGTGATTTGTGCTACCGGCGACAGCGCGATTGGAACAACTGAAACTTGTACAACTTGGTAGGGCTTCGTGGTACGGAAATGCAGGCGTGCAGCGCAACGCGGACACGCAAAGGAAAGAAAAGGATAACGCAGACGCCGACTACCAACTGAAAGGTCGGGCGCTGACGAAAACGTTCAGGTAGAGACAAAACTTACATTCGCATCATCAAGGGAACGCAGCGCCAACTCGGAAATGTCAATACCTTTTGAGCATAATATCACTAAGGAGAGGGCAGCCTTAGTACTTATGCAAATCCATAATTTGTGAAGAAACACCTCGTTTTTCACCCCATTAGCGTCCAATTTAGTTACATGGACAATATTTATAGGAAAGCCCCCCAGGCACACCATATTTATCTATGAAAGCCAATTTCTGAACTTGTTCATTAATATAATCCTTAAACGGCCCCTCACATGCAGCTTTGAAAGTTTCAAACATGATCACAGGCGTGGGGCGTAGATCAGGTGGTGGCAATAGTGTCTGCAAAATGTCAAGTGACTGCACGGCGCGAAAATGGCCGAAATTTCGAACAAAAGCTCGCGCGCCCTTCCTTTCGGGGGAGCCCTGCTTCCAGCGAAAGTGCCACACGCACTAATGCATCTACGTAAGACGCACGGCCTGCAACGTCACTGACTGTGGCACGTGACTTCGGTAAATCTTCCAATGCGGAACGCGCAATGCCGCGCCACTGGACGTGCCCTGCGAAGCAAGGAAGGGCGAGAAAGGGGAAATAAAAAAGTGAGGCGGGGATCGTGACATGAACGTGACGCGGTCCCTTGGCTCCGGAATGGGAGAAGGCCAGGAAGGAACGTCGCTTGCGGACGCTAGCCGAGGGAAAGGGAGAGGGTGTCTAGGTTACCGCTGCAGCTCATCTCCTGGCAAGATGACAACACGACATTTTCTTTTTATTCGTGTCCTTTAATAATGAACCAATTTGAAAACTCCTTTCGGTAAAACGCTCCCTAGACGACGCCTCGCAACTTCCAGCATATAATCAAAATTTAAAATGGGGCCTGATGAAGGGGCTCTCTGACACTCTTTAATAACCCATCATGTGGCAAAGAGTAATACAGATCTGCAGTGCCTATATTGAAAGCTCAGAAGCTACCAGTTATCTTCCTTTAAAAACTGAACGAGTGCCGGCGGCGAGTTAGGCATGCGGAATGCGCCTGGAAAGCTTAGTGGCGTTAAGGACCTTTTGCAGGTAATCAGCTATGACAGGCTACTACTACAAAGTGCCTTTATAAGAAAGAATGGCCCGAAAGAAATCCCCTGCTTATAGGCTTTCTAGAGTTAAACGATTTGGCCTTCTTGACACTACAGGTGCGACCTTACCTAACTTAAGTCTCATCAAGAAATCGACAGCACGTTTCTTAAGTGAAAGCATGCTTTCTTCCATAACGGAAAAAAAAATCAAGGGGCACTTAGTTATCCCTACGTGGATGAATGCGAAAGCATTGCGACCACCGTGTGATGCTTAGACAAAGAGTTATAGTTCAGCGGGCCCAGCGAACCAGCGTAGACGTCATTGCGCATGTTGTACCGCGCATGCGCAATGGCGTCTACGCTGGCCTGCTGTCTCGCTGAGCTATAAACCTCTATTATGCCACAACACAGTGTCGTGGGTTCGACTCCCACGAAAGGTCGTAGGTTCGAGTGCCTTTATTAACTATATCTTAATTAACTGTGACTGAACACCAAAGGTCGATGGTTCGTAGCCTTAATTATCACTAAATGTAGTGGGTTCGACTCCCACCAAAGCTCGAGGGTTCGTAGCCTTTTGAGCCATTCATGAGCGCTTCATGAGCCATTTAATGCTTTCGCATTAAAAACAACATTCCTTGTCGGATGTTGATGGTCTGAGCTCCCAGGTAAGTCGCCAATGGCCGGATAGGTTCTGAGCCACTCAACTGAACACCGTGGGCCCTGGTGTTGGCGATGCAGTGGGAAACACGACGAAAAACACACTGAAATCCTGAACGTGACCTGGGCTTGAATGCGAGCGGCACGCGTTTTTTCTCACCCTCCTTTTTACTGGCCCTGATGATAACGACGCCAACGTGTAGGTGAGTCTGCTGGAGCAGTGGTCTCCTTTCTCATTGACACTTTTCATCTAATTATAATATTCGAAAAGGCGATTAATTAATTGAAGCTAATTACGTAATTGGGCGGAATGCAAGCAATATTACCTCGGTTCTCTCTAGCTACATGGCATTTGCACATTTTTTAAATCTTGTTGCATGATTGTAGTTGGGGCACCCCGTCTGTACATACAGTACTCGTACTGCCTCTGAACATGAAGGTCGGGCGGAGTCGTAGGGCCGTAGTTCTCGCCGTTCTTCCGAGAGCTGGCCGGGGCTGCAGGGAAACACCATTGGGCGACGTCCTTTCCGTCGCCGCCGCATGGCGTGGAAACCTCGCGTCGAGGGGAGGAAGTGCGGTGCGGGCAGCGGCGCCCTCGCCTGCTGCCTCGGGGACGGCGATTCTGTTTATAGAAATCAAAGGGCAGGAGAGAAAAGTGGTGCGGAGGGATCGCCGAGTGCCGCTCGTGCGCACTTTTCGGGCGGCTGCACAGCCGGCCGCCGCCGGGTTTGAGCCCACGGCGCTGGTCGCCGTTCAGCACCCCCGTCCCTTCCTATTCAAGGAGCTCCTGCTGGGCCCACGTACGGTGCACGAAGGGCGCCGCGTGCACTCATTTTGGCTTCTTTCTCTCCCTTTGTTTGCGGGGCGCGTGCTCCGCTTTTCTCTCCGGCGGATGCTCTGCTGCCACTTTTATTCTGCCTCTCCTTTGTGGTTCTCCTCCCGTCCCATCCAGCGTATTTTTCTCGCGTGTGTTTCTTTCTGTGTGCGCCCAGGCACCCGGTGCTGTTCGTCTGCCCAGATTGGGCGACCCACCTTTCCGCGAAAGGCTGCAGTCGCCGCAGAGTCTTGATGCCGCATCAGCAGGCGCGCGCTGTCGCCCCGTCGTGCCAGGCGGCTCCGCGATGCTGCTGGCACCCCGCATACAGAAGGCACGTTGCTGCGCCTTCGTGGAGCCGCTTTCGCTCACTTTTGTTCTTGCCTTTCTTTTTTAACGCAGGAGTATTTTCTGTCATAATTTGTAAGTTTCGTCGCCCCTGGCACACGTGCGGTGTGTGTGAATTGTTTCGCGCGCCCGTTTTGACGAGGCGCACTCGATGGTCATCAAGCGCTCGTTCAGCTAATTTTTTTTTTTCGCCCCCCCCCCCCCCCCCCTCTGGTGGCTCACGGGGCTGGGGGTTCTGCTACCGAGCGAAATGCCGCGGGTTCCCTTTCTGGCTGCGGTATTCCGATGGGGGAGGCAACGCGCTCGTGTAAAGCGCGCTCAAGGTGGAGGAAACCCAGATGGCGAAAATTAAGCCGGAGCCCCCCACTACGGCACTTGCGAAAAAAATGAAGGAGGGGAGTGCTCGTGCCACCAAAGTACAGCATGCGTAACGTCGATTGAAAATTAATTAAGGTGGGGTGTTAAAAAATTGTGGGGTTTTACGTGCCAAGACCGCGACCTGGTTATGAGGCACGCCTTAGTGGGGTCCTCCTGAATAGTTTGGACCACCTGGGGTTCTTCAACGTGCAGCGAAATGTAAGTACAGGGGTGTTTTCGCCCCCATCGAAATGCGGCCGCCGTGGCCGGGATTTGCCCAATTGCGTCGAGCCGCCAACTTGCGATGCTAAGTTCAGCACTACCGCGCCCCGCGACTTCTGCCGGCACGCCTAGGGACAAGCGCATACAACGCGCGCCAAGAAACTCCTCCGTAGTATCTAGGCAGAGTCGTATTTTCAAGGAGCAAAACTCCCCACATTTCCTCTCTTGCACCCGCTATTACTCGCGCATGCGCGCAAACGTCCGTCGTCTCCGCAAGTGCCACGCCCCGCTGTACCTACAAGCAGTTGGAAATACGCTCCCGGGCTCCTGCTCGGATGTTTTCTTTCTTTCTTTTTCGCTTCATTTTTTACCTTTACGTCGTGATGTGGCTTTACAAAAGCGTGACGAACGACAACTATGGTCCTATTTCCTAGCCTCATAACATGCTGTTCGCGGTAAAAAACGCTGCAGGTTTCTTATTATGATATTGTTGAGTTAGTGAGAAGAGGAGTAGGCGGGCATCGTACCTGTCTAGCGCTTTAGCGAACACCTGAAGTGTCTAAAAGAGAGATGGGATATAGGTAGAGACGCGAAGCAGCTAACACACACATGCACTCGTCGCCAGGCCTGTGTCCTTTCTCCAGGAAGTTCACTTGCCTGCAAACGCTGTCTGGCGAAACCGCATGCACCTCTCGGCGGCATTTCTTCCATCGAAACGCGAAGCGCTGCCCGCCACGCCACGCACCGCTGCAATGCGGGAAAGCGGGAGGCACGTTGTGGTATATTTGATGTAGATGCGTGGAAGCAGCTGCACGTATACGACCTTATCTGAATTCTACGCAAATGAATGACAGCTGTGAACAAAAAAAAAAGAAATTAATTTCTCTCGATTTTTTCCAGCCGGAGATACTGACAGTATTACGACTGAGACTTCTCATTGAGCCTTCCGTCTCTCATTTTCGCTTGCGGCTGCGTGCGCTGGCTTCTCGGTACGCCTTTCGCGGACCGCCAAGGGCTCCCACGGCGTCTGCCGCGGCTTCTTTGTCGAAGCATCCTCCCGCTCATGCCCTTTTGTGCTAGCGATAACGAAGGTCAGCCACCGCCAAGCACGGAGAAGACAGAAAGGCTTAAGTCTAAGTTTTTCTTTATACATATGTGTGTGTGTTTCTTCTGAGCTGTAGTGTGCGCGTCTTCTGCTGTCCGCTCTCCGCCAGAAAAGAGCGGGAGAGACTGGAGATGCGGCCAAGCCAGCGCAGCAAGCGGCGCGGAGGAGGCGAGGACTTTCGCTGAAACAAAGGACCGGCCAGTGTAATTGCGATGGCTATCTCGCACAGCGCCCGGCGGCCTCGGGGCCATTCGCGCTGCGGCGTTCAACGCGGGATGGGAGAGGGCGCCTGCGTGGAGGAGGTTGAAGCCCAACTCGGAGACAAAAGCAGGACCACGGTCCGCGGATGATTACGTTTGGCTCTTTCGTCTGTCCAATGGCATCCCATTCTGTCACTGCTTCGGCGAGACGTACATGTATGGACGCGTCGTGAGTGCAGCGGGCTAAAAAACGGAGCTTGACGCATGAGTTCCGAGCCCTTCGTGTCTGGCGAGTGTTTATAAATTAAGGGAAATATTTGAAAACCGTGGCAAGACGCTCAAACTGCGCGTGCGCTTATAAAGCAAAATATATTTTAGTAAGTTTTGCGCCCTTCCGGTTTCTGAAGTAACAGCGCGGTGGTGAATTTGCCGATGGAGCGTCCTGTATAGTATGAGAGGCTGGCGGCACATTTCTATCATCTCCATTGGTTGCCCGTTGCCGCCGCCGGCTGGCCGTGCAGGGCTCTAACATGTTAAAAAGACACTAAAGAGAAAACTCATTTGAGCTGTATGAGTGTAAATTACCCTACTACAATAACAAAAAAAAAAGCCACTCTTTCCGTGATAAACCGTAAGCCAGAAAATGTGCAAATTGATCTAAAGACGGGTGGCGACGCCAGCTTGAAATTTCCGCAACAGCTCGCCATGACGTCATGAATATTGGCGGTGTCTGTTCTGGCCTAGACTGACTACATTGTGTTCTGGAAGACCCAGAGACTGAACTTGGTAAGCTTCGTAAATTTACAGTGCTAGAACGGCCCTCATACGAAAAAAGTACTTTGAAATCCGTGACGTCACACTCACGTAACGGCGATGAGGTGTTGGCGCGCGAAATAAAGAAAATGGAACAGGGGGCTTCACTTTGTATTGCACTAATCAAATTAATGGAAATGGTTTTCTGAAAGAGAACATCATCAGCTCAATGGTATAGGCGCGCACGTTCAGTTTGCGGTGCGAGGAATGCTCGCCCTACAACGGTAGTTTTGCATCTGTTTTCTCTGATTTTTGTTTTCTCGCCTTTAGATAAAACTGTAGCAGAACTATCGCAGTAGGGCGGGCTTCCTCGCACTCTGCGGGCAAACCGGATGTGCGCGCCTGTATCCGGTGATGTGTGGCCGATGGCGCTACCTTCGGACGAATTAGCATATGTGATGTCTGAGCTCTGTACCTATTGGCCGGCGTCCGTGTTTCGCGACGCCGGGAGTACGGAGGAGGCTCGCCCATCTTGTTCCCGAAAGCCCAAGCATTTCGCAACGCGGAAGGAGCTTCCCGGCTCGGCTCCTCCTTCTTCGGAAGGAACGTTGCCAACGCGACGGGAAGGAATGGAGGCGCCTCGTGTGAGCAGCAGGGACACCTGCGGAGCGGCAGTTTCTGTCACCGTTCGTTGCCGCGAATTCTCTGCTCGCGCCAGTTTTCCACACCGAGGCTCGGGCTGCCAGCCCAGACCTGAGACATCACCTTGACGTCACAGCCGGAGCAGCGGCGCTTCTCGCGCTGTTTCACATCTCTTGAGGCGTCGGTACTACACTCTCGCTAATGGTGGCTGGTTGCAGTTCCGGGCGAAGAGTTGCTCCGGTCTATGGTTCATTTGTTTGGCCTTTTTGCAAAGTTTGTAATTAGCGCTTTCCATGGCAAAGTTGTGTGTTAGATGTCAACAACCCCTTCTCTAAACCTTGCTCATTTTCTCTTTCTTGGGCTCCTTTGTTGCCTTGTCGACTTTTTGCGTTAATAATGTCCTTACGTAATTAGGTACTGCAGCGTGTCATATTGCTTTCTGGCGTTGTAGTAAGATTTGCTATTGCACGAAGTGACCATTTGTCGATGATTACCGCTTCTGCGCATGCGCGTCAAAGCAGCATCGATTGACTCGTCCCGCTTCCTTTCCGGGAGCATCACACGCTGCAGCTCGTTTCACGTGCGCACGTGCGTTAAAGGGACACGAAATGAAAGGAAGAGGCGCCGTTAACGAGTGTTTTTGCGATTGTTGCACGGAGATCCTCGGTCCTATGGTATAGCGCTGGCCCACAAATTCGCTAGTTGATCAACCGGGAGCGCCCGGCCGGCAATCATTGATGGTGACCTAGAACAGAAAACAAGATATACGTGACCGTATCACATTTCGGCATTCGTAAAACCGAGTCGGGGTCCTATTCTTTTGACTTTCTTATTTTTCTTCGACGAACTGCGACGGGGGCGTGTGTGCCATATGCAGAAGTTGACGAGGTAATTTCATATTCCTAATATTAATATAATGTGGGGTGGTTTAGCTCTGTAGGTTTGGCAACTTCCAGCAGGAGCCGCATTTTCTAATGATTCATAAAACTGCCATCTTTTTCGTCATTAGTCATGGACTCGGGGCTGTTGCGCCGCCGTTACCGCCATTATCGGCCACTCCGCATGGCGCATCGTAAGGAAAGAATGGAAGACGAAATTGTTGATTGCAATATACCAGCCCCGATTTACCATTTCGCAAGTTTTCTGGCTCCTGTGTGTACTGTCACGCATTTCTGTTCGGCGATTGCGTTTCCTTTGCAGCTTAGGGAGCAGGCGTGAGTGTTTAGCACACGTACTGTAGATGCATCGCTCTGCAATCTGCAACGTTTAAAATTGAAACTTTCGACATGTTACTTCGGCATACGGTTAGTTCATCATCATCGCATAAGCAGCTGCACGGTTCGGCCTTAACTATCCATACCTTGCGATTGCCTAGCCGGTCGTTACTGCTTCCCTTACAGCTTCGAGAAGGCTTATAATTTCCACTGTCGCCTCACGGGAGCTGACACGACATGTAGTGCCAATGACATGGCTGGACGGCTGCCGCTCTGAGCGCCTGCGTAAACCGTTTCGGTCAGCAGCGCCAGTGCGCCAGGGGCCCATCGATTTTGGCCCTGGGACATGAGCCCGGAGAAGAGACACGAGCCACTTTTGTACTCCTCCCGTGCGCTTTCCTCCTCTCTCTGTCGATGGCGCGGGGGCGCTGCGGGCGCTTTGTTTTGTCTGGTACTTTCGCGCGCCGGCCGCAGCGTGTCGCCGCGCGTCGCCGGCGCCTCGGTGCCCGCGGTGGCCGTCAGGCGGCGCCCGCTGCTGGCGCCCTAGTGGCCGGGACCTTGGCCTGCAGGCGCACTGACCCAGTTCTGCTCGCAACCCCCCCCCCCCCCCCGCCCACTCTCTTCTTTTTCCTACGCTCCTTTCGCTTCCCTTCGCGCGCGAACGGGGTCGGGTCGCCCGTTTTTTCCCCATCGATCGATTCCTGCCACCCTTTCCCTGCCGCCCGTGTACCGCGGGCCCACGGTTATATGCGCCGCCTTGTCCGTGGCGAAACATCGCGTATATAACGTCTCGAGCGTGAGGCGTTATGCCCTTCTCTTCCTGTTTAATTGTTTGTAGAATTCACGAAAAATGTGAGGCGCCCGCCGGCGAGTGTGGATTTCAGCGCGTACGTTGAAGAAAAAAAGAAAGAAAAGGGGTGGTGGTGGCCGTATCTGTCGTTAACGGCCGGCGTCTCCTCCGTCTTTGCCTTTGTGTTGGCGTAATGGAATTAGGTAGCAAGGAAAGGGACACGTAGTAGCGAACCGTTAGAGGCTAGTGGGGCGATGGGATTAGAAAATTTGCAGGAACGTATGATGGTGTGCAGCTAAATAAAGCAAGACGGTGGTCATTGGAGACCGCCGGAGGAGCCGTTCGTCCTGCGGTGGGCATAAAATCGTCTGATAATGACGACGACTGCCCTCATACGGGTCGAAACATAGCGGCGGCCGCACGGAAGTTGCGCTCGCCTACGTGCCACGGCTCGGTTGGGCGCTTTCACTTTTCCTCGCGCTACTTGTGGCCCTTAATTTACCGGCGCGCGCGTGCTTGCCCTCGCGCGCTCTTCGTGCCCCTCAGAGACCAACCAGAAAGGCGCGTAGGGAATAAGCGTGGGTGAGGGAAGAAGGAGACTGTACGCTTGACCTACATGTGCCGACTCGCGTGTTCGTGCGGCCTGTCCTCTCGGTATAGTGACGAAAATGGAAACAAAAAAAAATGGAAGTCGAGGACTGAAGCGCCGGGTACACGTGGAGCCAGCGCGAAATGTTTTCGTCGGTTTTAATGCATCTCGCGCGGCAGCTGCTGAGGGGTCGCGGCGCTGTGCGCGTTGTACTGGGCCGGTGACGAGCGTGCGTGCGGATCTGGGTTCGCACTCTCGTATAAGCAGGCGAGCGGGAGAGAGAGAGAGAGAGAGGGAGTGAGTGCGCGCGCACTCTATAATGACATTGCGCGCGGGATGGCTTTCGATATTTTCGCGCTCGGCGATTCCGTTTATGGTGTACCCGTCAGAGTGTGCACCTGTATGTATTCTTGTTTTGAGGCGTCTTTTTTTCTCTCATTTGTCCCGTTATTTGAGGCGCTTTCCTCCACTCTACGAGCGTAATTAAATAGGTCGCGCAGGGATTATCATACCCCCCCCCCCTTTTTTTTTCTTCAGGGCAAGGAACGCGCGAGAAGTCTTGCATACGAAACATCGGTGCTGTATGCCGCCTCAGTAAAGGGATATGAACTCGCAGTACAACGGCGGTTATGGCTGAGTTAAGGGTCAGTACTTGCGTTTTTCATACTGGACCTCTTAACTTCGCTCCCCAGAGCATGGTTTCTAAGTGTTTAGCTTTGGAACTTAAACGTACGTCCTCGCGTTCAAGGCGCGTGTGTTACCATTGTTATTTCCCTTAGCTTTCATGGTACGGTGCCGAATGTACACACTGGACAAAAGAGGAGATATAAACAAGTTTCCATTGAAAAAATAAAAGTGCATGGTGCTGTCATAATAGTTACAAAAGCCTCTCACAAACGTCGTTGTTTCATCCTGACGGTATTTGGGAGTGCAGGAAAGAGTACATTTCGCGATAACAAAAAAAAAAAATAGTACATCGAGTGGCCTATCGCGCGGTAATTTTGCGCGTATTCACGGGCTTCTTTCACGCTCGCAAAAACACTTTTATGTAGCACATATTCAGCAACAGAAAGCTGTAACGGGAGTTTTTCCATGGTGCTCTAGAATTTTCTCATTGACGCGCATACGCTGCGGCAAGAACTTACTTTAGCTCTGTTATTTGTTTGTCTCCGTGATGTCCTGTCTAGTGAGTGATTCGACAGGCATATGTTGAAGACTTGCGTCGTTGTAACACATTTAAACGAGACTATGCAGATCTAACACAACACGTTGGAATCTACGTGAAGCGAAGCTTTGGCGAAGCGTTTAACGATATATCCTTGGGCCACTAACGGTGGCGCGTACAGTTGTGTTTGCTTTCTTCCTGTGGCATTGCGCAGCCTCGTGCAGTGTTTACGTTTATCCACCACAAACGTCGTAACTTCTAATGTCGGGCCATATTTTTTTTAATGTTTTGCTCACGAGCCGTGCTGAAATTAAAACAGCAAATTAAGAATACGCACAGTGTGAGACGTCTGCGCAGTGGTATGTCACGGGAACGAAGGCGGTGTATGACGCTTGTCGAGGGAATAATGCCGATGGCAGGATTACGCACAGAGAAGTACGATATAAGTGCATTTAAGAATTCTGTATCTATTGTGTCACGGCAGCACATAACCCATTCTGGAGGATTGGCACACGCGCGCACCCACATGCCGAATCGATAAATCAATGAAAATCAAAGAATCTATTAAATATACTTAGGTTCTTTCGTATTCAGGTTATATATATATATATATATATATATATATATAATCATCGGCCGATTTTTTGTCCACTGCAGGACGAAGGCCTCTCCCTGCGATCTCCAATTACCCCTGCCCAGCGCCATTTCTTTCTCTTAATGTCAGTTAGAATATTGTCTATATACCCGTTTGCTCTTGATCCAAACCGCTCTCTTTCTGTCTCTTAAAGTTATGCCTAGCATTCTTCGTTCCATCACTGTTTGCGCGGTCCTTAACTTGTTCTCAAGCTTCTTTATCAGTCTCCAAGTCTCTGCCCAATATGTCGGCACAGGTAAAATGCACTGATTGTATACCTTCCTTTTCAATGATAACGGTAAGCTTCCATTCAGGAGCTCACGATGTCTGCCGTATGCGATCCAACCCATTTTTATTCTTGTGTGAATCTCCTTCGTCAGGGTTCCCTGTGATTACTTAACCTAGGTAAACGTACTCCTTCACAGACTGCGAAGGCTGACTTGCGATCCTGAACTCTTGTTCCTTTGCCTGGCTATTCATCATTACCTTTGTCTTCTGCATATTAATCTTCAACCCCACTCTTACACTCTCTTTGTTAAGGTCCTCAATCATTTGTTGTAACTCGTCTGCATTGTTGCTGAATAGAACAATGTCATCAGCAAACCGGAGGTTGCTGAGATATTCGCCGTCGATCCTTACTCCTAGACCTTCCCAGTTTAGTAGCTTGAATACTTCTTCCAAGCACGCAGTGAATAGCATTGGAGAGATTGTGTCTCCCTGTCTGACCTCTTTCTTTATAGGTATCCTCCTGCTTTTCTTGTGTAGAATTAAGGTAGCTGTGGAACCTCTGTAGAGATTCTCCAAGGTATTTACGTAAGCTGCTTGTACTCCTTGATTATGCAATGACTCTATGACTGCTGGTATCTTTACTGAATCAGATGCCTTTTCGTAATCTATGAAAGCCATATAGAGGCTTATCGTGCTCTGCGGATATCTCGATAACCTGATTAATGACATGAATGTGATCCATTGTAGAGTATCCCTTTCTGAAGCCAGCCTGTTCCCTTGGTTGACTATAGTCCAGTGTTGCCCTTATTTATTGGAGATTATTTGCTAAATCTTTTATATAATATGGGGAGGAAGCTAATGGACCTATAATTTTTCAGTTCTTTAACGTTTCCCTTTTTGTGGATTAGTATAATGTTTGCATTCTTCCAGTTTTCTGGGAGTCTTGCAGTCGGTAGACACTTCGTATAAAGAGCCGCCAGCTTTCCTAGCATTATGTCTCCTCCATCTTTGATTAAATCGATTGTTATTCCATCTTCTCCTGCCGCTTTTTCCCGTTTCATGTCTTCCAAGGCCCTTCTGACCTCATCTCTAACTATAGGAGGAGTTTCTGTGTCCTGTTCATTATTGTTTCGAATGGAGTACTCCTGACTCCTCTGGCTACTGTACAGGTCAGTATAGAATTCTTCCGCTGCTTTTATTATACCTTCGAGATTGCTGATGATATTACCCTGCTTATCTTTCAGTACATACATCTTGGTTTGTCCTATGCCAAGTTCCCTTCTCACTGATTTCAGGCTGCGTCCATTTTTTACGGCTTCTTCAGTCTTTCTCACGTTATAATTTCGAATATCACTTATTTGCGCCTTTTTGATCAGGTTTGACAGTTCCGTGAATTCTATCTTATCTCTTGAGTTGGACATTTTCATTCTTTGTCGTTTCTTTATTAGGTCCTTTGTTACTTGAGAGAGCTTGCCTACTGGTTGCCGTGGTGCCTTGCCTCCCTCTTCATTTTCTGCCTCTGAAGCCAGCCTTGTTACGGTTTCATTCATTGCCTCTATGTCTTCTATGATGATACCTCTATGATAATTATCATGATCATCATGATCATCATCATCATCTCTCTGTTCTAAGGCTGCATATTTGTTTGCAAGTACCAGCCTAAATTTGTCTGGTTTTACCCTTACTGCCTCTAAGTTGACCTGTTTGTTCTTGACCAATTTTACTCTTTCTCTTTTCAAATTTAGGTGAATCCTGGCCCTCACTACCCTATGATAACTTCGCTTTACCCTACCTGTCACTTCCACATCCTGCAGTATGCTGAGATTGGCAGAAAGTATGAAATCAAATTCATTTTTTGTTTCACTATGAGGGCTTTTCCAGGTCCGCTTTCTGTGGCTACGTTTCCTGAAAAAGGTGTACATTATTCTCAGCTTATTCCTTTCAGCGAATTCTACCAGGATCCCTCCTCTAGCGTTTCTAGAATCGACGCCGTAGTTGCCAATTGCCTGTTCACCCGCCTGCTTTTTCCCCACTTTTGCATTGAAGTCACCCATTACTACTGTGTACCGATTTAACACTTTTCTCATTTGCTAATTCATCATCTTCATACACTGATCTACTTCCTCATCGTCGGGACTAGATGTTGGAGCGTAGGCTTGTACTACATTTAATCTATACGTCTTATTAAGTTTGATTACGACTATTGCTCCCCTGTCATTAATGATGTAGAACTGGTCAATGTTGCCCGATATGTCCCTATGAATTAGGAATCCTACCCCGTATTGCTTCTTATCAGGGAGACCTCTATAGCAGAGGACATGACCGTTATTTATCAATGTATAAGCCTCACCTGTTCTTCTAATCTCACTAAGGCTGCTAATATCCCAAACAACGTTTGATAATTCCTCAAAGAGTCCTGCGAAACTAGCCTCACTCGACAGAGTTCGGCTGTTTAAGGTTGCCAGGGTCAGTTACCACTGGCGGCCTGTCCGGACCCAGGTATTCTTAGCACCCTCTGCTGCGTTGCAAGCCTGACCGCCGCCTTGGTCAGGTGCTCTGCAGCTGCTGCGGACTGAGGGCCATTGGTTAATTGTAGATGTCATCAGATAGGTTGTGGCCGAATACTGCACCAGGGAGGCCAATTCCTGTTTTGGTGAAGGAGTGTCTATGTTCAAGCTTAGTGGGTCTTCCAAATTTGGTGGTACCTGGATTAGTATAGCCCCACTCGCTCTCGGCATCTTTCGCCGGTGTCAGACCTCACTCCAAGCCTGCAGATGTAGTGCACTGGAGTATCTCAAATTCAGATACACCATCGTTAAAAAAAGAAAAAAGAAAAAAAAACGGAGGGGGCGGGGTGTTTAGACTTCCGGCTACCGCAACCGAGCATTCGACATAGCTCAGTAAGATAATCCCGCAGCCGGCTAGGCTACCTTGTCGCCGAAAGGTACGGCCCAGTGCGCCCTACGTGCCTCTGAGATCCGCTGATTTGTCCGCCCTTTGCGGGTCATAGGTTGCACGATATAGTGTCAACTCTCCGTGGTCCTAACCTCTTGCTTCCCGAATCTCACGCATGCACGAAGGCTTGAACGCGCCTAGGTACACGATATATTTTCGCTGAATTTGAGCAGCACTTAACGCTTGTGTGTAAAAATAAAAAAGGAAAAGTTTTCAGCGCTTACCGAGAGGCCCCGAGTCGCGTATCATCCGCTCGTCGCGTCTGCTTGTCCCTTGGCGTCCGAAAACTAGCGACCCGGGTAGCTATTCGGAATGGCGAGTCGTGCCACCGTGTCAATACCGCTCTGAGCCTCGCGCAAATCAGGCTATATATGTGTGTATGTATGTGTGTGTGTGTGTGTGTGTGTGTGTGTGTGTGTGTGTGTGTGTGTGTGTGTGTGTGTGTGTGTGTGTGTGTGTGTGTGTGTGTGTGTGTGTGTGTGTGTGTAAATTTGGGGGGTTAATATCGGGGGATATTTTGAAACAGGTAAACGGAGCTTAATTTGTTCCCTGCATGGTCGCAAAACGGAGGAGAAATCTGGCGTTCTGTTGTCTGGCATTCCAAAGTTCGGAATTTTTTCGGGTAATTTTTCCGAACGATTAACACAAGCTGTAGCCTCCCTTTGGACACAAACAAGCGAAATCGCTCACACAAACAATAATGACATAGAGAGGTGCTTGTAAATCATGTTACGAACTCACATCTGCAAATCCTTGTTATCAGACAATATTAATACTGTTAAAAGAAACAAAATTAACGAAAAACAACAAACAGAGACGCGTTCGGCGATTCCTTCTTTGTGTTGTTCTCTGTGCTTAATTTTTTTTTAATGCACACCGACGTGCTTCGCAGCTGGTGTTATGTTTTTCCATGTCTTATACGAGCTCCTGTTGAAGATGCATTATAATGGGCATTGTGAGCATTTCTGTGTCCATCGTAGGATGGCCCTGTCATGCCTTTATAATACACGGTCCTTGTCTGTGGCCGTATTGTTTTACTGGTTCCGAGTGTACTCTCTTGCAGCAACCATAATGGATTACGAAGTAGAGACAAATCGCCCTTCATTGAATGCAATCTAGTTGCGTAGACATACTCTCAACTTCGGAGCTACTGTTCTCAATGCAATGCAACGTCAGCTCTACGTTAATTCGCTTACCAGAGCATTATCGCCATTTACCTGTCTGCGATTTGCGGGAAATGGAATGCACCATTTTCGTATTTATGTAAACGGGGCTGTTGAAAAGAAAGAAAGGCAAGTTGTCGTTCCCTCAAGGCCGGGAGTGTAAATGGTTGAGTGTAGAACGAAAACAAGACGAATACAGTATTCATATGTTAATAATATTAATAATATGTATTTACATCTTGCTCACAAAAGACAGGCAGCGCTCATTAGCTTTTTTGTAATACCTTCGTTTGTTATTAGCCTTTATGAAAAAGGGTAAAGTTCGGCGAAAAATCAGGTTTAACCCGATTTCCATAAATTTTGTTGGGTATGCGAAAATCTGGAGTTATGGGGTTTTACCCGAAAAACGTAAGGACCCTAAATATAATGCGACATTTAATTAACAGGTCGCTATGCTTTAGACATACCTGTGAGCCGACATTATTTGTGCAGGTTTATGTAGGAATTATTATTATTATTATTATTATTATTATTATTATTATTATTATTATTATTATTATTATTATTATTATTATTATTATTATTATTATTATTATTTCGAGTAACGCCTGCGACCGCTGGTGTGGATTTGTGCGACTATTTTCATGCTTCGCGCGTTCTTTTTTTATAACGCGAGGAAAAAAATATTTACGCGAGACATAGCACACTGACAACAATTGGATCGGCCGGTTTAAAGCACACTTATTACTTTCAAAATTCTCGCCCTCAATTCAGTAATTAAAAAGTTTGTTAATTATTCTCATCTCAATGTCGAGTTTAATTCCGAAAAAAGAAAGTTCATCCTGATGCGGTATTTCACTGCTGACAGAATACCATTGGTTGCGTCCCCTTATATTCTACATTTTATGTGTAAGAGCGTGTCTAAAGTTAGCTGGGACAACCTGTGCACAAATATACCCGCCGAGATGCTAACCGACGCACAACTCCACAAAGTAGGCAACGAAAGCGCCGCTTCAAAATTTATCCTATAGGGGTGAGTTTCTATCTCTCTTGAGTGTTGGTTTGTTGCATAACGGAACCACGCATTTTTATTCATTTGTTTTTCCTTTTGTAATCTCTTTACGTTCACGGCAAGTTGCGCAAACTGTGCTATTTATAAGTAATCGCTTGGGGCGCGCTTGCCTACGGCGTTATACAGGGTGTTCCACGTAACTTGAGCCAAGCATTAAAAATATGCAGATGCGAGGTAGCTGGACAGAACCAAGGTAATGTTTGCCGTCGCTTGGAGATACTCAGGTTACTTATTGCATTCCGCCTAATTAGATAAATAGTCTTCATTGATTAATCAACTTTTCAAATATTATAATGCGATGAAAAGTGTCGATGAGAAAGTTGTAGAGCAACACGAAAAACTCTCGATACAGTTTTCTGTTGCTCGATACGTGCTACATAAAAGTGTTTTTCCGAGCGTGAAAAAAGCCCGCAAATGTGCGCAACATTGCCGCGCGACTGGCCGCTCGAGGCACTTGTGTGTGCGTGTATATATATATATATATATATATATATATATATATATATATATATATATATATATATATATATACTGAAGGGATCGCGCAACGCCGCGTGTTTGTGTGTACGTATATACAGTCCACCGACGCCACATGTGGTGTCCTCATATGCAAGGAGCGGCAGTTGGGGCGGTTTCGGTCTCACTCTGTCTATCGGAAGGAAAGCGTGAAACCGCATTGGTTGAACCTGTTGCGACGGTAGCCGTGCGGTGAGCCTTCCCGTGGCGAGAAGGCGCGTTTATTTTCGGGAACGGGCATTTTACACACGACAGGGACGGTGGCGCCGTGCCATCGCTCTCCCTCGCGGCCGCGGTGTTTGTGTGGCTCACGTAAGCGGAACCTCCCGCGCCCGGCACTGCGGCGCACCTCGTTAGCCGGCCGGGCTTCCTGTAAATAATGCACACCCGGTTCCCCCGCCGCCGCCAAAGTGGGCTTCAAGTGGGTCACCGCGTTTGCGCGGCTCCCTAAGCCCACCGCCGTTCTTGCCCGGTCCTCTTTAGTTTTTAATTCCCGCGGTTGTTTCCAATGAGGGCGGCTCTCTTTTTTGCGTATTCTAGCGGGTCCCGGAGTGACCTCCCGTGTCCCTTTGGCCGTGAGTGGTGTTTGGTCCCCGCTGTCCAGGTAGCGTGTTCCCATGCAGGGAATATGTAACAAGGAAGTTTGCGATCGAAACGTCGCTGCTGGCTCGGTATCACTGTACTTGTTTGTGTTTTCACTTTCGAATTGGAGCATGTACAGGCCAGAATATAAATCATTCTACCTTTTTTTTGTTCCCTTCCAAATTTACGTGCCACCGTCGTGTTTTGCAGGCTGCGAAACGAGCATGCGTTATACCTTAATGTGGCGCGACGGCGGCGTGCGGCTGTTTGTGAGAGTATCAATTGGACGCCTTTGCGGGGACCGCGAGTCGTTGAAACATTACGATTTCAGACTTTTGTTCATTTTGTCCGATTCCGCGCTTTCCGCAGGTGATAACCGCATGCACGCAACCGCTAAGGGCCCGATCGTGTGGTCCGCGCCTGCGTGCAACAATGCACGCAGGTGCGTGCGCCGCTTCTTCTGCTTCGCAACATTGAGCGCGCAGTGCGTACCTGTGTGTGGAATATCGTACGGGTTAATGCCCGCCGATCTGCTTCAAGAAGGTTTGTTAGAAGCGAGGTTCGCACCGTCGGCGTCTTTCTTCACGTGGTGTCACGCGTGCACCTTTTCGAACGCATGAACTTTCGACGCCGAGCAGCAAGGCCAGAGTGAACGTACTTTCCCACTGTGTATTATTATTATTATTATTATTATTATTATTATTATTATTATTATTATTATTATTAAAAAAGAAAAGCCGGCTGGCTGTGGTTTCCGAAATATTAACGTAGTGGGGCAGAGGAAGACGAACGCGGTTCCCGTTTACGGGAATCTGCTGGAAGCGCGCAGCTCCGACGAGGCGCGAAATTGAGGACGTGCGGCGGAATACGGGGCGCGTGTGCGCCGCTCAGCGTTGCGAGAAACGGCGCGCACTGTGTGTCGACGTAACTGCGTTACGCTCGCTTCCTCCTGCGTGTGCACGCGCTTTCCGGTCGCGAAGGAAGCGCGCGAAGTAAGGAGACGCACAGCCCGCCCCGGCTCTCGCTTTTGGCGGCCCCTTCGAGCCGTCGGAGTGCTGTGCGTAACAGCGGCCGCTACTTGTATTGGAGGCGAGTGCCTACGGAGTCGCCATCTGTCGGGAGCGCCCCCCTTGCGTAGTATGAGGGATAGCGCGGCGCGCTGCTCATAGGTTTGCCTGTCGGCGCACAATAAGAAAACACTACGCGGGAGCCCCCTCCTGGACATTTATCTAGGTACTGTCGAAATAAAGGAAGTTTTTTACTATCAAAATAATAATCTTGCGCAAACAGAGAGCACAGGATGGTTTACAGACACTGTCTCTTTACCGAATACGTACAGTGAACGCCCATAGCCGATGGCTGTCTGCCGGTTCTAGGTTTCTCGAGCCAAGCTTCACGCAGCTTCTTGTCCTGCGGGTTGGCGTAAAAGCTGACACCCGGCTCCGTTGCGTGAATCCGGCATTGCGGCACCGAGCAGTAGCTATACGATGTTGGACGCCTTCAAAGGCAGCCACTACCTATTATGGTTATTTCAAGTGTTGTCAAGCACACACCTGAAGCGGGAAAACATCCCCACCTAATCAGAACCGCAGCCCAGGATGGGACTTTTAACCTTCGTTTTCAGCAAGCTTCGGCGCTTCCGAAGCAGCCGACGCGGCCGCTGTGTCCACGTGATCCCTCATGCTACGTCATGCTGACGGCAGTGCCAGCTTTTCCAGCGGTGGAGCTCGTCCCCAACACTCGGATGGCTTTGGATTTGTTATTTGTTTATTATTATTTTTTTTGCAAGATAGATGCACCGTGGCTTTTGCTTCAATTGTCAGTGCTGGTAAAAAAAAAAGAAAGAGGAAAAAGCCAGGGCTAACAGTTGGAGAAAAAAGCACCCAGTGCGTCTGCCTTGATTTCCGACCCGAGATCATGCTTATTTCACGGAGAGGAATTTGGTCTGTTTTATTTTCATCGAAATTAGCCGTTCAGTCAGGGCTACGTAATGCGGTGCATTTAAGAAGTTGGAAATTTTTGTCTCCGGATGGGCTTCGGACTGGTGTCTGTTCACTTGTGAGCCAGAGGTATACATACACTTCACCACGGCAGTTCCGTTCAAGTGGCGGAATAATGGGAACATGTTGCGCAGCTTGTCACAGAGATTGTCACTTTGGTCGGGCGCTTGGAAACAGAAAAGAGCCTGCTGGGCGTATTTCGCACCCGCAGCCGCTCCTTACACGCCCTCACGCTGCCGGCCCGTTACGGAGCATCACTTGCCGTAACCGCCACTCTACTTTCGTCCCTACAAATAACCATAACCATCGAGGAGTTGGCCGTTAGCGTAAAGACGAAAATGTTCATTGTTTGCGCACGCGGTATAACAACTGTCAGGTATAGTTAGCCTCCTTGTTAACGTTGGTTGGATAGCATACATAGGACCCGTCGCGGAACAAGGCACCCTTTTGATTATCTGTAGCTGGGCGCACAAACAGCAAAGATGGAAATAGTGACTATGCATTTTTTTCCTCTCTAGAGGGCAACTTGAGTTCCCGTATGCTTTCCAGTGCTTGTTTTCCTCGTTGATTTTATCGACACCCGCCTCCCTTTCGCTAGATTGCTCTCGAGGTTCGCAGAACCGGGTTTTTCACTGACCGAGAATCTTCGTTTATGAAATCGTGGCGCGTTTCTTCATCGCCGAGAGAAGGGCAGTCAAAGCACGACGACGTTAGACCCCAGAGCCCAACGATATGTTGGGAGCGAGGCAGCACAGTACGTCGGCGAAGGCGCTTTCGAGCCCTCGATGCAATCGGAATGCTGGTTCGCCTCTGGCGCCTAACCGAGAGTTTCTGTAGCGACCCGCGTGCATCCTTATTGGGCGTAGAGTGCGTTCAGGAGACGCGAGCTCAAGGCCGTCGCTGGCCTCCGGCCACATTGTAGGAGGGAGAGTTACCTGTTTGGCTTTCCGTTTGGGGCACGAGTGTGACAGCGCTAGCCTCGGGCGCTTTCTTGTTTGTGGCGGCGCGCGTGCCGCAGTTATTTTGTTTTCTTCGTCTGGATGTTCGTGCGCGGCTGCCTGATATTGCGGAGTTTCATGTGCACGTTTGTACCGCTGTTTAACGAGCACCTATGTAACTGAGGTTGAGCTTGACCAGTCTCATTTACCGCATAACGATGGGGGCGAAATGCGAAAACATCCGCGTACTTAAATTTAGGTGCACGTTAAAGAACCCCAGGGGGTCTAAATTATTCCGGAGTCCCTCACTACGGCATGCATCGTCGTGGTTTTGGCACGTGAAAGCCCATAGTTTAATTTTTTTTTAACCAATCTCATTTAGCAAGCTTTCATTGAGATTCCAGCACGAAGCCATTGTACCATTGGCTGGCCACGTTGTGGTTATTTCTGTATGGTTTCCCATACATATTCTTTGTCGCGTTATCATAAGAGGTGTATCGGAAGCATGTTGTGCGTGCCTCTATACTGTTCCGTTTGCACCGATCCGCCACTCGCGTTGCGAAGGCACAGCAGCGCTGCTCAGTGCACCGGAATCGGTATGGACCTAAAGGATATGTGGACTTCCCTTGTGTTTACGAGCTCGAGCAAATATTCTGGGTAGTTGTGAGCCGGGACACAACACTTCCGAAGCACGCGCATCGCGCTGTCCAGCATTCACGATTATTTATTTGTTCGTGTGTTTGGAACGCGGCCAGCGCGTACGAGCCGGGGCTCGGAGGCGATCGGGCCCGAGTGCCGGCGTTTGCAGTCTGACTGATGACGAATGCAAGATCTCCCGACTCTGGTGCCAGGCTATTCCTATAAGTCAGATACCAAATGCGGTGTCGGGACATCGTACGACTCCTAGAACCAAACTCGGTTGCTGGTTACCTTTAAAACCAGCGTGTTCAGTGACATTCTTTTAGGGGTCTTTTTTTTTTTTTGCTGCTTGATTCCCACGCCTTAAATAATAAGGATGGACTATAGAGCTAGAGTCCGTTAAGCGGGTGCAAACTGATTTCACAGAAGAAAAAATATATATATGTTTTATGTACTCCGTATTTGCTCGATTATACGGCGCCCCCGATTGTAACGCGCAGTTATATTACCGCCCAAATAGATATTTAAAGAAAGATAGCTTGGTGCCGATTCTACCGCGCACATCAAGTAACGAAACTGAGTCGACGCGTACTGTGTTGAAACAACGTTATGGAACATACAAAGGCACACAGACGCTCGCACACCTGAATCTTAGCGGCTGGTTGCTATCGTAGTCCGACGACACCTCCTTTTCGCTGTCTACCGACCACAGAAAGTCATCTTCAGTTCCATCTAGTGCATTAGAAAGGCCACACTTACAGCAAACTGGAAAATGGCAACCTTGCCAAGGCATTAAAAAAACAAATAAAATCTGTTCGGTGACAGTGGCGCTAACTAGCTACCTTGCATTGAGCTTTTCTTTTTCTGTAAGAACCGGTTTCGTTTTTGATTTTGAGTAGAATTAATTACGATTGTAATGCGCATGCAAATTTCAACGCACTTTTTATTCAAAAAAGGTGCGCATTAGAATCGTGCAAATACGATAATTTGCCTACGAGGCCGATACTGAAAATGTTGAAACTCGTCAAAGCCTTTCGAACGACGCACGGAAAAATGTGATAGGCGCTACGCTAAATTCCAGTGCAATACGTATTATCAAACTGTCAAACGAGCTTACAGTACAGTTGCTGACCGCTTAAAGAGCCGCAGCTTGTCCTTAACATTCACGAGTTCCAACTTCATGTCTTTCCCGTAGCTATAGCAGTGGTCGACGAAGCCACTTGTCGATTGCCACTGTGCGACGAGCCACTGGTAACAGACCGTTCAAGAATGCATCTCGTGCAGTTATGTCCTTGTGCATATTCACTAACACAAAACGATATGTGTTAGAGCTGATTAGGCATTGCTACGCAAGTTTGTATTCCTTTGTTGAGTTACTTCTTCTAAACACGCTCGATGAGCTGCTTAAAAAAAAAAAAAAACACAGGCCATGAAGGACCGTGCCCTGTTAAGCGCGATGTATCTGCTACTGTAGTGTTGCCGCATTGCCGTTATATTTTATGCCATCAGGGCTACTGACATTTCGAGCCAGCGCGTCTGATTTCCACGTTGTAATACGTCCGAAGGTTTTTTTAACACTGTGCTCAGTGTTCAGCAGCTAGCTGGCGCGTCATCTTCCGACGTCGCTGTCCGACCCCCGCGCCGCTTGTCCCTCTTTGCTACATCCGGGGACGCCAGCAAGCTCGCGTCGGCGGTGCGTTAGAGTTACTGTATATGCGCGTTGTCTAGTAGCGCCACAAATGTTCAGCGGCGAATGTCGTTACTCATTTCGTTCGCGGCGTGGCCCCTGAGAGTTGCTGCGGTGCTCAGCCGATCTCGGGGGGCATGGTTGATGACCAGGGCTGCCGCCACCACGCGTCTCTATATGCGCACGCACGTACGCACGCACTCGCAATGGTGGCAGGTGCTGCCATCTAGCAGGGGCGCCGGCAGTCGCACGCTTTCCGGCGCCCTCGGCGGATGTCGTCATCGCGCGTTGTTCTACTTCGATTCAATTAGAATACCGCCTGCCGGCGCTCTGCTGCCGGTACACGTCGTCGTCGCCTCTCCAAACCGGACCCCTCACCCCTGCCTCTTCGACTCCACCTCCTTTCCCTTCGGCGTTCTCGTTTTCATTGCGAGTGCTGCGCTTTAGCGGAACGCGCTTGAAGAGTCGAGGAATATGGGTGACCCAATGCCCCTCAGAGCTGGGTGGCCCACTCAGTCGCTGCGCCTTTAGCAGGGAACGGAGTTCTGTTATTCCTGATGCCCCGTGCCACTGAGACCAGCGCACTTATCGATACTGCGGGATGACGTTTACTTAATGCTGTGTGATACCGGAGTGCAGTAGCTTTAAGTATGTTTTTTGGCATATGGCAAGTGCGACACGGTCGCTGTGGTTTCACGAATTGCGACTACAAAAATGACACGTATTCACGTGTGCAGTGTGTTTTCCTAGTCTTGTTGGATTGGATTCCGTGCAGAATATTCAATTAAAGGGGTTCTGTGGCATACTTTCAGCGAGTAACGTCAGCCTTCTATAAAGTTCCAAACATGCGGTATAAAAACGAAGATGGTCAACGTGAGGCCTTGTGCGGCTGCTGAACAGGACACGTTTACGTCGCACATAAAAAACGCTGCATGGATTGATGGTGATGCCTTGAGTTACGAGGTGTTAATCTGGTGTCTAACGGAGAAAGTGCACACAATGAATGAATAATAGGCATTTGAATAACAGAATTCGAATATCTATTTTTGCAGCCACTACGCGCTGCCTCATATAGAGTATTCAGTGTAGAACATGTTCGGACGTTTCACGTAACGTCGTTTTCTCTTATACATATGCTATTTGTTTTTCTTTCTCGAGTTTTGTCGCCGACACTTTCTAGTCTGTACAGTGGCAGGTTCGCACAGCTGAAACAGACACTAACAAACGTTGCGAAGTGAGACTCGGTTTAAGGTGTGTTCGAAGAACTGCAGTGTCTCCGAAACGAGCGATGTTGGACGGCAAGCGAAGCATGTCAAGCAGCGCCGACAAAGCCTGAGGGTCTCTCCTCCCTTTCTCCGGCTGGCAGTGCGCCGCTGTGAGGCAGCGCCGCGGCAGCCCCGAGCGGTGACCCACTTCTTGCGGCCGCGTCGGAAGCGATAAAAGAGAAAGTAAAAGTGTGGCGAGGGGTGCCGTAGGAAGGGAAGTTGTTGCAACGCTTTCTTTCTTACCTCTTCGTTCGTCTAGCGCCCCTCCGCAAAGCCCGCTCCCCGCCTGGTTCCCCTCGCTTCCTTTTCGTACCCCGAGTTGCGCCTCGGTCTTGCGCCGCCGATGTGCCCGTCGTCGTCACGCTTTATAGGCGGCTGGCACTAGTCATGAGAGTTAAGAATTTTGACTGTGACAAGACCCTTCGACAGGCCTTGTTCCTTGCGGTAGCGCAGATGCACTCGCCGCGCGTTTCGCCCTTGCCTTAGCCGCGCAGGTTAATGAAATGAAAGACGAAGAAAACGTTTTGTCAGGCTAAAACGTCAAAAGTCACTCGACTAGTTGCCGTGTTCGCAGCGGGCTTCTTCGGCTATGTACAGTTCCGGACTGTCCGGGAACAGCCCGTGGCTTCCGCTCTGACACAGGGGCACGTCACATGTACGTGACCTAGCGGCCAGTGACTGTCCGAAGTATGACTGTTAATTATCCCACTGGATGAAAAAAAAAATCTGATTATGAGGCACGCCGTAGTGGGAGACTTTCGAAATTCGGATCATCTGGGCTTCTTTAACGTGCACCTATATCTAAGTGCACGAGTGCTTTCACATTTCGCCCCCACCGAAATGCGGCCGCCGTGACCAGGATTCGAGCACGCGATCTCGCGCTTAGCAACCGAACGCAGCCACTAAGCAACCACGGCGGGTCTCCCATTTAATTCCCGGGCGCTAGTTACAATTGGTTGGCGCAGGACTGGGGTAATGGGAGATCGCGGGAAGAGGCCTTCGTCCTGCAGTGGACATAAAGCAGGATGATGATGATGATGATGATGATGATGATGATGATGATGATGAAGAAGAAGAAGGAGAAGAAGAAGAAGGGTGTCCCAACAATCATGTACCAAGATTTAAAATATGCAAATACCACGTAACTGGTCAGATCGAAGGTAATGTTGTTTGCCGTCGCTTGAAGATTCCGCCTAAATACATAAATATTATTAATTAATCAACTTCTCAAATATTATAGTTACTGTGAATGACGAAACTAACTTTTCTCGTGTTCCTTCCTCGTGGTAGCTCGAGCTTCTAGACTCTATGTTAGACTACACATCGTCCGGACTGGCCCACTTCCTTTGTAGCAGCTAACTCTACGTATAGAGACTGTGCGACGCTTTGCGGCCTTCGTGATCGGCCCAGGTTGAGCAGGTTTTAAGGTTTCATGATTTTATCGCCGAAGTGCAAATCGTCGTTTTAACGTACACTATACATGACATACCCATAGGTACGTACGATATCATAGCACGTAGTCGCTGATGATGTCACTATCTGCGTTTCTCTCGCTTACGCTCGTCCAGTGCCTTTGTAGAACCACAACAATTGGCTTGTCGTAAGCTCACGTAGAACCCGGCGTGCTGGCATAGTGGCTATACACGGCGTTGATCTGCTAAAACCGAGGGTGCGGTAGGAATTTCCGGCCGCGGCGGCCGCGTTTTGATGGAGGCGAAATGCAAAAACGCATGTGGTACTGTCCATTGTGTGCACGTTAAGGAACCCCAGGTGGTGAAAATTAATCCGCAGTCCCCCACTATACGGCGTCCCTCATAATTATATCGCGGTTTTGGCACATAAAACCGCAGAATCTAAATTTTTTTACAGCGAAGCTGTATAGGGCTAGGTTCTGGAAAAAAATTGCTTGCGTCTATCGAGCTGTGTATATCGAAAATTTCTCCCCATACGTGGCTGATCCCGAAGATAGGGTGTTAAGAATGGCGAGCTACAAGGGAAAATTGCCACCCAATTACGACAAGGGGGCAAGACGCGCATTCCGCACTCTCCGTCGCTACAGCTAGGAGGCGTTTGAAGAAGCGGCCTTTGCGCTGTTAAGAATGGCGAGCTGCAAAACAAGATTGCCACACAGTTACGACAGGGCGACACGACGCGCATCTCCCCCTCACCGTCGCTGCAGCTAGGAGGCGTTCGAAGAAGCGGCCTTTGTGCTGAAGACTGCCTCCTTCCTCCAGCCCTATCGACATTGTGACGGAACTAGTTCGGTGTGTGAACAATGGTTCCGGAGTTCCCCAACGCGGAGCTGATTTGACACGCATGGACAAGCTGCCGCAGGAACGACGTATTTTGGTGCTTCTCACGCTTCGGCGTGACGCAAAACAACGAGCGACCCACGATTGGCACCGATACTTCCCGGAACGGCACCCCTCCAACGCCGTCGTTTGGGCATCGGAATGTGTGTGCCTTTGTGTATGTAAACTGATCTGCGGAGCAGCGGCGAGGTGGTGATGAGTAAACGAACAGTCTCCGCCTCGTTTGGCCGGCGGACCGAGTGTATAAAAACTGTTGTTGTGGGAATGCTGCACACACTTCTCTTGAGCAGTCATGTTAGACTGAGTCGCTTCTCTCATGCAGTCATGTTGGACTGATACTCTTTTTCTCAAGCAGTCATGTTAGACTGATTTAATTTCTGTAAATAAATCCTTTTTCCTCGTTCTCGATGAGAAACAGTTCTTCATTTCATCAACGATCTCAGCGTAAATAAGTTGGACGACGGCATGGGCCAGCTACCTTCGAATTCATGCCGTACTCCAATCTTGGCAAATGACCACGAGCGATGGGATTGAGCCCCCAATCCTGACAAGGGCAATACCGGGCGTACCCGCGGTGGAGGTGAAGCAGGCGTTAAGCACTCGGCCAACTTGCAAAAGTAAGTGTAATATCTTAGGTACAAATACAACCCGTATCAGATATTAAGCTGATAAGAACATATACTACACTTTGACTCGCGTCGCGACCACGTCTACGTTCGCACCGCCCTCTCTTTGTCGGCGTTCCAAGCGCTTGCGTGTCTCCTTCCCTTTCCTTCCTCTCTGCCGTGGTGGCGGTCCCGTAAGCGTGCTGCCCGCCAGGACCGCGAGGCGGAAAGAAATGCGAACCGTCCACGTAGCCCCGATCCCACAAACTTGGAACGTTTCGCCCGAGCAACGGCCAGCTTTCAGAGGGAGTTTGTGGGGAACCAATTTGGTGTGGCCTGTGTTGTGTGTGACCGCTTGTGGCTTTCGAGCGACCTCACAACCATTACTGCACTGCGGGACGTCGACGAACGCACGATCGTATTGGCTATAGTGAAGCACTGTGTGCCCTCGGAGTGCGGTGAGATGCGTGTCTGTTCTACGCGCCGGGATTCGTTAGTGAAAGGTGTCGTGCCGCGTTTTTGCAACAATACATGGGTATGCATACCTCCCGGTGCCTCATCGTCTTCCGAGGCTCAACATCGTGGAGGAGCGACTAGTCGCGCCCCGCCTTACACTTGTGTGCACACGGCGTTTGGCGCGCGGCAGTGGACAGTTCGCCGTTAAGGGGCCCACATGCATGGCTTCGCTGGTGATCCACCTTCACAAGAGGAATGGCACTGAGTTTTTTTAAAGCTTGCGTCGAACGGCATGGGAGTGGAGATTATGCCGTCGGCGTCACACGATCGTCGTCACCGTCGTCTTGCAGCTGTCATCACACTCACGCTCGCGTCGGAAACCTAGCTCTTCCGTCATTCACAAACACCTTGGTGCACCTGGTAACGCTTTCTGTAATCCCAAACGATGCTGGGTAGCCAGCTACCAGCAAAGTGCTTTGCATAACATCGATTCCCCCAGTGCGTGGTGTATCTGCCACATTTCTAAAATTTTATTTTTGTCCCGTGTTCTTAAATTTGTCCCCTGTAGCTGAGGTTTGAACCACTGACATCGAAGCGAGCGTTGGATCTCTGTCTTTGTTCAAACTGTGTAGTTCTTGCGATGAAGGAGGCTGAAAAACAAAATATAAAACAAAAATACGATATTGAAGCGAGAAAACGAGAAAGTGGCCGGGTGTCCTCGCTTTCCATCTGGCCCTTTTGACCCGTTGACAGAATGACCAAGGCTTTTTTGTGTGCCCAGAGCAAACACACGTGTGATTTTGTGTGAGCCAAAGGTGCCATTTCTTTGACCCGAGCCTGGTAGCCGTGTTTCGGCGAATACCACGCGCTTCCAAGGCTACATGTACTGATGGCGACGGGACGTCGCTAGACGGGCTCATTTTACGCCCTGCACCCGCCCCCGGCATGAACTGAATGCATTCGTCGCTTATGGCGGGTTTCAATTTTAGTTTTTTTATTAATATTATGCTGCGACGCAGCAGAGGGTGCCAAGAATCCCTGGTTCCGGACAGGTCGCCATTGGAATCTGAACCTGGCAACGTTTAACGCTAGAACGTTATCTAGTGAAGCGAGTCTAGCAGTGCTATTGGAGGAATTAGAGGGCAGTAAATGGGGTATAATAGGGCTCAGTGAAGTTAGGAGGACGAAAGAAGCATATACAGTGCTGAAAAGCGGGCACGTCCTGTGGTACCGAGGCTTAGCGGAGAGACGAGAACTAGGAGTCGGATTCCTGATTAATAAAGATATAGCTGATAACATACAGTAATTCTATAGCATTACCGAGAGGTTGGCAGGTATTGTTGTGAAACTTAATAAGAAGTACAAATTGAAGGTTGTACAGGTCTACATGCCTACATCCAGTCATGATGAACAGCAAGTCGAAAGCTTCTATGAAGACGTGGAATCGGCGATGGTTAAAGTCAAAACAAAGTACACTATACTGATGGGCGACTTCAATGCCAGGGTAGGCAAGAAGCAGGCTGGAGACAAGTCAGTTGGGGAATATGGCATAGTTATTAGTAGAGTTTGCAGAACGGAATAACTTACGGATAATGAATACCTTCTTCCGCAAACGGGATAGCCGATAATGAACGTGGAGGAGCCCGAATGGCGAGACTAGAAATGAAATAGACTTTATACTCTGCGCTAACCCTGGCATCATACAAGATGTGTACGTGCTCCGCAAGGTGCGCTGCAGTGACCACAGGATGGTAAGAACTCGAATTAGCCTAGACCTGAGGGGAGAACGGAAGAAACTGGTACATAAGAAGCCGATCAATTAGTTAGCGGTAAGAGGGAAAATAGAGGAATTCCGGATCAAGCTACAGAACAGGTATTCGGCCTTAACTCAGGAAGAGGACCTTAGTGTTGAAGATATGAACGACAATCTTATGGGCATCATTAAAGAATGGGCAATGGAAGTCGGTGGTAACTCCGTTAGGCAGGATACCAGTAAACTATCGCAGGAGACGAAAGATCTGATCAAGAAACGCCAATGTATGAAAGCCTCTAACCCTACAGCTAGAATAGAACTGGCAGAACTTTGCAAGTTAATCAACAAGCGTAAGACAGCTGACATAAGGAAGTATAATATGGATAGAATTGAACATGCTCTCACGAACGGAGAAATTAAGCCTAAAAACAGTGAAGAAGAAACTAGGAATAGGCAAGAATCAGATGTATGCGTTAAGAGACAAAGCCGGTAATATCATTACTAATATGGATGAGATAGTACAAGTGGCTGAGGAGTTCTATAGAGATTTGTACAGTACCAGTGCCACCCACGACGATAATGGAAGAGAAAGTAGTCTAGAGGAATTCGAAATCCCACAGGTAACGCCGGAAGAAGTAAAGAAAGCCTTGGGAGATATGCAAAGGGGGAAGGCAGCTGGGGAGGATCAGGCAACAGCAGATTTGTTGAAGGATGGTGGGCAGATTGTTCTAGAGAAACTGGCCACCCTGTATACGCAATGCCTCATGACGTCGAGCGTACCGGAATCTTGGAAGAACGCTAACATAATACTAATCCATAAGAAAGGGGACGCCAAAGACTTGAAAAACTATAGACCAATCAGCTTACTGTCCGTTGCCTACAAACTATTTACTAAGGTAATCGCAAATAGAATCAGGAACACCTTAGACTTCTGTCAAGCAAAGGACCAGGCAGGATTCCGTAAAGGCTACTCAACAATAGATCATATTCACACTATTAATCAGGTGATAGAGAAATGTGCGGAGTATAACCAACCCTTATATATAGCTTTCATTGATTACGAAAAAGCATTTGATTCTGTCGAAACCTCAGCAGTCATGGAGGCATTACGGAATCAGGGTGTAGACGAGCCATATGTAAATATACTGAAAAATATCTATAGTGGCTCCACAGCCACCACAGTCCTCCATAAAGAAAGCAACAAAATCCCAATAAAGAAAGGCGTCAGGCAGGGAGATACGATCTCTCCAATGCTATTCACAGCGTGTTTACAGGAGGTATTCAGAGACCTAGATTGGGAAGAAATGGGGATAAAAGTTAATGGAGAATACCTTAGTAACTTGCGATTCGCTGATGATATTGCCTTGCTTAGTAACTCAGGGGACCAACTGCAATGCATGCTCACTGACCTGGAGAGGCAAAGTAGAAGAGTGGGTCTAAAAATTTATCTGCAGAAAACTAAAGTGATGTTTAACAGTCTCGGAAGAGAACAGCAGTTTACAATAGGCAGCGAGGCACTGGAAGTCGTAAGGGAATACATCTACTTAGGGCAGGTAGTGACTGCGGATCCGGATCATGAGACAGAAATAATCAGAAGAATAAGAATGGGCTGGGGTGCGTTTGGCAGGCATTCTCAGATCATGAACAGCAGGTCGCCATTATCCCTCAAGAGAAAAGTGTATAATAGCTGTGTCTTACCAGTACTCACCTACGGGGCAGAAACCTGGAGGCTTACGAAAAGGGTTCTACTCAAATTGAGGACGACGCAACGAGCTATGGAAAGAAGAATGATAGGTGTAACGTTAAGGGATAAGAAAAGAGCAGATTGGGTGAGGGAACAAACGCGAGTTAATGACATCTTAGTTGAAATCAAGAAAAAGAAATGGGCTTGGGCAGGACATGTAATGAGGAGGGAAGATAACCGATGGTCATTAAGGGTTACGGACTGGATTCCAAGGGAAGGGAAGCGTAGCAGGGGACGGCAGAAAGTTAGGTGGGCGGATGAGAGTAATAAGTTTGCAGGGACAACATGGCCTCAATTAGTACATGACCGGGGTAGTTGGGTAAGAATGGTAGATGCCGTTGCCCTGCAGCGGGCGTAACCAGGCTGCTGCTGCTGCTGCTGCTGCTGCTGATGATGATGATGATGCTGTTTTAATGGGAAAAGCCTTAGATGGCTCTTGGGTCGAAAAATATGCCGTACGGCGTTGTGGCACTAAAATCCAAGCGCATGCGCCGGTATTTTTTTATCTATGAAATGACAAAAAAACGCTCGATTAAATATTTGCGCGTTTAACGGACAGCCTTCTGAATAATCAGTGTGGCCACAAAAGTGTCTGCATGTGCTTTTCCCGGTTGTGTTCATATTTGCCCAGCCATGTACACGTGTCTTATGACGCTTTGTGGAGTATAAGCAGTATAAGTACACCTGCGAGAACTGGAAATAAATCTGTTGCTAAAAGGTGTAGCGCTGTGTGTTTGTCTTATTTGCCTTTCCTTGACCCTCTCGTTCTGCCTGCGCTATAAAAAGAGTAGAAGGCACCATATATACAAGCCCATGCAGCTACCATTGTCAATTAAAGTGTTAAAAAAGAAATCGTTCAGTGAACCTGCGCATGCGTCTTAATGGTTTTCATAGACTTGACACGACTGTTCTAACGTGCTGAATGAACCACGCAGAAGCAGTGGCGATGTCTAGACGACTGAAAGAGAGAAGAACAAGTAAAGAGAAAACAAGTAATTGGAAGTAACAACGCCTTCGAATGAGAATGTCAAAGTTGTTGTTGCTGTAGCCTGTGGCACGTGTGGCTCCTACCCACGATGGTGGATTGGCCAAGAAATGGGTGGATTATTCTAAAATAATATAGAGCATAAATTTCCTAATATCTATGGGAATAGCATTGAATAAGGTTCAATTACCGGCTAAAATAAAATCAGGAAGGTGCTGTTGAATGAGTAATAAAAGTTATTGGATGAACGTCTCGTGAGCGCGCAGGCTTTCCCCCTCATCCTCTTTAGCGTGTGCTGAAGTAACTGTCAGGTTTTTAAGATATATGTTTTCTTTAATTCGATGTTGTGCATGTTTGTTGTGGTATATCGCCATCTTCGAGTTGAAAACATGCCGTGCCAAAAAAACAGAAAAGGCGGGCGGAACAGCTTTCGAAGCTTTACAGGTATGAAAAAGCTTCTGTTTCACGATTTGTGCATGAAATTCTTACATTGTTTCATTATTATTATTATTATTATTATTATTATTATTATTATTATTATTATTATTATCGTTCTTTTGCGTTCACGTTTGCTTTCCATCCACTTCAGCGCCGTCCACTTTTAGGTGGACTGCACTAAATGCTGAATGTATTTTTCTTGTAGGAGAGCTTGAATGCTAATAAACGTATTGTGGCGCAATGTAAGACATGTGGAACAAAAAATAATCATAGTTTCGCCATAAGAGCAAATAAAGTGGATGCGATAGCGACATGTTAGAATATTATACGAAGTGTAAGACTCGTAGCTGTAGTTCCAGTGTGAATTGAAGTAAACGTAGGTTGACTAAGTAAAACAATAATTGTTAATTGTGCTGTTTGAATCTGTCATCGGACAATTCCATTGATGTGGATTAATTAAAGCCAATTTCTTTCATAACGACCTTGTCACTACTTTTCCGTATCGGGTATGCTTCAAATTTCTTGCCTGGGCCGATCCCGGAAGTAGCGCACAGCCGCGCCAATAAAATTGGTGTGAGCTCTATTATTGTTCTGTACTTTTAATATTTAAGTCTGAGAAGACAAGATAAAAGGCATGCGCTGTCGGTGTTTTATTTCATGACATTTGTTTGTGAGTTCCCGTTCTTAAAATTCTGAGGAATAATTTGCCAAAAATGTAAGACCTGGTCTGAGCAATTTTAGTGACAGAATTGTGTGTCAATATTACCACATTTACCGCATGATGCAGCATGACGTGGCATATAGCATACATATACCTAAATATATACGGAACCTCACGCCGACGGCGAAGGCAAAAATTTGCTTGCAGAGTCCATATATTTGATATCGCGATGGAAAGGAGACGACAGAAAGAGCGCCGTGAAATGACGCTCTTTCTTTCGTTTCCTTTTTTTCTTCCGTACGTTATTTTGCATTCTGCCACAATGCCTTTGTTAGCTACGCGCCAACTGGCCCAACATAGTACCCTGCTAGAGCTTCTGTGCATGCATTTCGGAGGTTCCTCTCAAAAACGTTGCGGATGACATGTTTAATAATAGATCCTGTTTTCCGAATGCATTCACGTTTCACGAATAGGTCACGTGGTAGAGGTAGAAAGGGGATAGATGGGAAAGGGGAGCTTACAAGAGTATGTATGTAATTGTATGTATTAAAAATTGTGGGGTTTTACGTGCCAAAACCACTTTCTGATTATGAGGCACGCCGTAGTGGAGGACTCCGGAAATTTCGACCACCTGGGGTTCTTTAACGTGCACCTAAATCTAAGTACACGGGTGTTTTCGCATTTCGCCCCCATCGAAATGCGGCCGCCGTGGCCGGGATTCGATCCCGCGACCTCGTGCTTAGCAGCCTAACACCATAGCCACTGAGCAACCACGGCGGGTGTATGTATGTATGTATGTATGTATGTATGTATGTATGTATGTATGTATGTATGCATGCATGTATGTATGTATGTATGTATGTATGTATGTATGTATGTATGTATGTATGTATGTATGTGTGTGTGTGTGTGTGTATTTATGTATGTATGTAACATAATAGACAGGGTATCGCAACTATCATGCACCAAGATTTAAAGATATGCAAGTGCCACGTAGCTGGACAGAACCGAGGTAATGTTGTTTGCCGTCGCTAGGAGATACTGAGATTATTTTTTGTCGCATTCCGCCTAATCGCACAATTAGTCTCAAATAATTAATCAACTTCTCAAATATTGTAAATAGATGAAATGTGTCAATGAGAAAATTGTACCACGTAAAGCAGCATGAAAAAAACTCCGATGCAGCATTCCGTTGCTCAATACGTGCTACATAAAAGAGTTTTTCCGAGCATGACAGAAGCCCGCGAATACACGCAAAGTGCCTCGAGCGGCCAGTCGCGCTGCAGTTTTGCGTGTATTGCGTGCGCTAGTCCGGAGCAGACGACCGTCAGTTGCTGTAAGATGCTCGAATAGGCAGGACGTGTGTCGAGTGAGCGCCTGAACAACATCTTGCAGTGTGGTGAGCGCGGTTTAAATCGTGCATCCTGGACTTCAAAGACGTGCGAACTATTGCTAACGGATTTCTCTCTCATTTACCGCTAAATCGCCACTGATTTTTTTCCCTCTCCGAGGCATTCAGCACGGGCTTCCGGTCAACGCGAAGATATATCTCGAGGAAGCAAGCATACGTACTCTACACGTCCCGTCACATTTCCAGGTGAATCGCACTCAATAAATTAAGGAAAGAGAGCGAGAGACAAAAGTAATAAATAAACGTTCGTCTGTGACATCATTTCTCGGAATGTATCTAGAACTTCGTGATTTTTCGTGACACAACGTGAATAAACGAAACAGCTGCATTTCCCCGCTCTCAGTGGGCCATTAGAATGTACAAAAAAATATACGGAGGAAAAAGTACTTTGCTTTAGAACATATCGCATGGCGGGAAGCACAGGAAAGGGAACATGTGTTCTATGGATTCATCCAAAAGTGTGAGTCAGAAGCTCACTCACTGATACACGCCATATCTCGTGCTGAAGTATCTTCGTTACACCAACTTTTATTTCGTGCACAGTGAAAATTACTGACCTTTTAAAGACAATGTGGTGTTTTTTTAATAAATTTTGATGCACCATATACATAGCAGATAGCATGTATTCAGGGCTTCTCTATCTCGGATCGGCATTTATAGCTGAGAGGAAACGGGACAGTTTCTACTGGCCATGCAAGGGAGCTATAATTAAGGGAGCTATAATTGACATATTTTCTAAGATCTGGTGTCTTTTTGTGACGTTCTTCTTGTTATCGGCCATACGCCTAGAGGTTGTCTTTGCTGGCTTAATTCTGAGCTCTAGTTGAACCGCGACCCGTAAGTTGTATATATATAGGCTCCAAAATTGTCGAACTTACGCGTCTCTGCATGGAACACCAGCTATGGCTTTCAGGGAAATGTCAGCGTTTCTTCTATATTTTCATTTTTACCTCGAAACGAAGTCTTTTGAGAGAAAGAGAGAGAGAAACACAAGAGGATTGGATGTGTGTAAAAGTATTTTCTTGCAATAAGACATTTTTTTTTAATAGCTTGGAATCTCGCTTAGGCTTTTAGGGAGGACCATGGATTGGGGTGAGTAGTGTGCATGGTACGTTTCGGGGGAGCGGCTTCTTGTTCCACTTGCGGTTTTCGTAGAGGCCTGCAGCACGAGGCCGTATACTCTCTTGCCCGTGTTTCGCGCTTTGCGAAAGCTGGCGTAGAAGCCTTCAGCCTTACGCAAGGGTGGTTGATCATTCATGGATAAAGTTTATCGAAGTTGGATCGCTGCACATATCGGCCTATGGAACGACGTGTAATTGCGCTTGCAAGGTCCTTCCAAACGCTGTGAAGCGTTCACCGTTTTGCATGTTCATCTGATGCGAAGGCGCGCCTCGGAAAGTGGACAGACATCTCAAAAGAGAGATACTCATGGAAGTTGCGGGACAGATGTGGTTGCATGGTTCCACCTTAGATAGCAAACCTGTAGCGTGAGCTGCGCTCACCCTCGATTGTATACCGTTCGCGTGTGCGCCCGCACATGCGAGATCCGTGTGACATTAGCCGCGCTCTCGCCCTCTGCAATAAAAATGTATGGCCTCTGTTCTCAAGCAGTGACGGCTCCAATAACTGGGAAGGGGTTTATGTGCGATTTTGGCACGTTTTCTTTCTTTTTCTATTTATTTACTTCTATATTTATTTATTGTATCTTCCACCCTTGGCTTATATATTATTGCACGCCCGAGGCCGGCGCGAGGTCGAGGAAAAGAAAAGATTTTGAAGGACGTTTAAGCTTCGCCTTTAAGAGTGGAACGCGATATCATTCAAAGATCCCTGACAACTTCCCACGCTTCCCGGCAGCTCCAGCTTATGTAACCGTAACGTTTACCGGGAAACGCTGGCGGCGAACGCTATGCACGAAGGCGACCGGAGGAGCTTTCTGGTAGAAACGCGGCCTCTAGCGTAGGCCGCGGATGCGCGGAGGCGAGCGCCATCTGTGTGGTGGTGCTGCAAGGAACCGAGCGCAGCGCGCCGCTCTATGCATGGTAGAAACGCTGGAAAAGGGGTTTGTGTTTGAGTTTCCGCGTAACAAAATTATGTTTTCTGGTATATTCAGATTACAATCCGATGCTATCGTGTATGTAAATTTTGTTTAGGTTGTACTTTACGATTTTTTCTGACGCATCTTACTCCGAGGAATTCAATTAGTTCAGTAACGCCTCTGCGCCACGCGGAGGGTCTGCGTGGTTGTGGTTCGGAATGATTTTTCGGCAAACGATGTCCGACGCCAACACCGGATTTTTTGCGACGCCAAAACCGGATGGAGCTAGCACTGCAGCAGGTTTGCTTAAAAGTACTTGGAAGACGTTCAGCAATCATGACAGCCAACGCAGCCTTTCGAAAGAGCGAGAAAGTTCGCAAGTGCCTATCGTCTTCGAGAACAGTCTAGCGTTCTCAGCGAGCAGGCGTCGTAGCAGACGACACTTGTAGCATTCCTCTCAAACGCGTTACACTTTCTCACAAAACAAAATTTTTATTTCCATAAATACTTGATGAGTATCTTTATATAAGCACATGCAGGGTTGTTATGCTGTTGTAAAAATAAATAAATTCTTATTCACTGGCGCTAAATTGGTAACAGAATTGCAGAACAATGCATACCCTGGTGTGCCCTGGTTCATAGAGTTTCTCACTATATTACCTAGAAGGCGCTGCTGCGCTGTGAAATGGTATTAGTGGTACACTCTAAAAAAAGTTTGCACCCTTTGGGGTGTATATCTGCCGCACAACAATAATCGTTACCTGCCTTGACGCGTTTCCTTTCTTGAAATCGCCGCGCCCGCTACTTTCATGTCGAGAATGCTATGTCATGCTGACAACGCGCATGCCGTTCGTTACTGGAAAGTACCGAGCTCGCAGCGTTAAAGAAAGGAAACGCATCAAGGCAAATAACGATTATGGTTGTGTGGCAGATATACACCCCAAAGGGTGCAAACTTTTTTTTTAGTGTATGCATGGGAATGCCGGTATATTGTGACTACGGATTGGCATCGTTCTCGGAGAGACAGAAAACGTTGAAGACGCGCCTAGCAAGCACCCTTCTGTCTGTCTCAATGATTCATTTTATACTAAAACAGCACGCAAAAGCTGTTTCAGCTTTATTTATAACACAAAAACCTGTTTTGTCTAATTATGAGAGCTTGTTATTGCATGCACAATCATATGAAACGTAAAAAGCATCAGCGGGCCGCTAAAGTTGGAGGACAGACGACAAGATTCGCGCTCGCTTTGGAACAGTTTGTCGTCTGTTCTTGCTTTTCTTAGCTTGGTCACTGGAATGTAATATGCTGGATGATGTAATATGCGTGAATGAAAACCTTTCATGAAGATTTTACTTTAAGAACGCGTTATTTGTGTGGCCATATCCACGTTTTAGACGAAGCCTATTACAACATCAGCCAACACAAGCCTCGCAGACACATATACTGTCATTCCCATAACAGCACAGCGCCTCTTAGGACCCTCCCATAGGCGTTGGCGCCAGATTTCCCTCTAGGTGCTATACACTCTTAAAACGGTTGCACCCTTTGGGGTGTATATTTGCCCCACAACAATAATCGTCATCTGCCTTGCTTGCGTTTCCTTTCCTGAAAACTCGGCGCCCGCTACTTTCTTGCCGAGAATGCTGCGTTACACTGATAACGCGCATGCCGTTCGTGACTGGGAAGTACCGGGCTCGCAGCGTTTAAGGAAGGAAACGCGGGCAAGGCAGACGACGATTATTGTTGTGGGACAAGATGCGCCCCAAAGGGTGTAAACTTTTCTGAGAGTGTAGTCAGAAACTCTATGCTGGTGGTAAACCGTGCTTCGATCTCAACGTCATACAAAGTTTATGTATTGTGCATTATGTAAGATACTGCAGAAATAAAATTACATTTTCCGCGAAAATATTTTAGTATAGCATCGTTTACTGTGCCGCAAGCAAACTCCACTACACTCTAAAAAAAGTTTGCGCCCTTTGGGGTGTATACTGCCACATAACAATACGCTCTTACACTCTAGGAACAGTTTACACCCTTTGGAGTTCCCCTTCTGCCACACAACGATAATCGTCATCTGCCTTGATGCGTTTCCTTTCTTTAACGCTGCGAGCCCGGTACTTTACAGTAACGAACGGCATGCGCGTTATCAGCATGATAGCATTTCCTGTCGGCAATGCTATCATGCTAATAACGCGCATGCCGTTCGTTACTGGAAAGTACCGGGCTCGCAGCGTTAAAGAAAGGAAACGCATCAAGGCAGATGACGATTATCGTTGTATGGCAGAAGGGGCACTCAAAAGGGTGTAAACTGTTCTTATCACTCTTAGAAAAATGTACAACCTTTGGAGTGTATCTTGTCCCACAACAATAATCGTCATCCGTGCTGCCCGCGTATCCTTTCTTTAAAGCTGCGAGCCCGGTACTTTCCAGTCACGAACGGCATGCGCCTTATCAGTGTGACGCAGCATTCTCGACAGGAAAGTAGCGAGCGCCGAGTTTTCAGGACAGGAAACGCAAGCAAACCAGATGACGATTATTGTTGTGGGACAAATATACACCCCAAAGGGTGCAATCGTTTTAAGAGGGAGGAAAGTAGCGGCCGCGGCGTTTTCAAAAAAGGAAACGCAAGCAAGGCAGATGACGATTGTCGTTGTGTGGCAAATAGACAGCCCAAAGAATGCACCCTTCTTTTCAGTGTAATCGTCATCTGCCTTGCTTGCGTTTCCTTTCTTGAAAACGCCGCGCCCGCTACTTTCCTGTCGGGAATGCCATGTCATGCTGATAACGCGCATGCCGTTCGTTACTGGGAAGTACCGGGCTCGCAGGGTTAAAGAAAAGGAAATGCGGACAAGACAGATGACGTTTATTGTTGTGTGGCAAGACACGACTCAAAGGGTGTAAACGTTTCTTACCGCCGTATTCAGAAATGCGTCTTAACTTGAAGCTCACGCTTGACTTGAAATAAATGATGCGTGGTGCGAACTTGCCCAAGACGCTCATCACGTTTCTGTTGGTGCGTTCGCGACAGGTGTTAGTTAAGTCAAACATGGGCTTGAAGATGCATTTCTGAATACGGGGTTAGAGTGTAGTCTAAAGACCGAAGTTAGTCCGAAGCCTGTACTTCCCATCATTCCCATGTAGGTTGAGGCAACGCTCAGGAGAGCCACCGTAGACGCTAGCGCCACATTTCCCTCTAGGGTGTTTATTTACAAAAACTATGTATAAACCCAAAGGGTGTAATTTTGCTTAAGAGTGTACTTTCCTGTCGAAAGTGCTGTGTCACGCTGATAACGAACAAGCCGTTCGTGACTTGGAAATACCGGGCTCGCAGCGTCAAAGAACCGAAATGCGAACAAGACCGATGACGATTATTGTTGTGGGACAAGATAGGCCCCAAAGGGAGTAAACATTTAAGAGTGAATAGCGCGCCTATAAGTACCGGTGTATCGGCTAGTAATACTTACTCCATATCCTCAGACCAATCCGTCAATTGCCCGCGTTGCTGGTAGCCGGTGCGCTGGGCCTATGCTTGCTCGTGTCGGTTTTCTTGTTTCCATTTATTGCGTTTGCTTAAAGTCGTTTTCTTCCTGCCTTTTGTCCCACCAAAACGCAGACGGATTGACGCCTGCAAAGGCGGCTTGCAGTCGCTAAGTTCCGGCGAAAGGGAAGGTCAGAAGCTGCTTGCACAAAGTATTTTATACCTGTCAGTAAGTTTACCCACTCGCAAGAGGCTTCGCGCGAATTGCACAAAGGTGTCGCTCGGTAAGTTGTAGAGTGGCAAAGAAAAATAAAAGACTTTGGAAGCGTCACTCCTTTGTTACTGGGAAACTTGTACTGTGCAGTATTCAGAATCGCAGTGTCATTTGCGCGAAGCTTGTTGCACCATGGGTGAAATGCTCCGTGCGAGCGTCACCATGCAAGTTTCTTGATGCTGCAGTACCTAAGTTTACGGGCTCGCGTATTCGACGCGAACCTTCAAAAGTAAGCGCACATCAGATAGGTTTAGTAGGCGCCATTTTCTTATCCTTTCGCGACTCGCACGACGCGTAGTTCTTGACCATAACCCGATTCTTACTCTCTGGAGCGTCTGCAGCCTTGGCCGGAGGAGAGCGAACGAGGTCTCGGGAAGGTAATCCACATTCTATGGTTTTCGCCGGCTCTGCGACCTTCCGGGTTTCCCGCTGGGCGGGAAAAAAAAAGAGAGAAAAAAGAAACGCGACCGTTGTCCCTGAAAAGCGAAAGCTCCGATCTGCACTTTCCTTATCTATCCTCGATCACCTAGCGCAGTTTTGCGCGAGGTTGAGCAGTGGTGCATAGCACTGCAGCGCATGTGCAATCAGCCCGTGCCGAGCAGTTAAAATCGGCCCAGAAAGCTTTTCCTTGCAGTTACCGATGTAGGGGGTTGCCCTTCCCTTCGGGCGTTTTGGTTTCGATATGCATCTGATCAGCCGACGTTAAGGTTCGCTTATGAGTGCCAGATGACTTTGGCGATATATATAGTCGAGAGATTTGACCGCAACGGTCTCACCTTTATAGTGTCTTGCTCTTCATCTATATTTCCTCGTTTGAAGTGCTGGAGGTCGTCCTATGGCGCTACCTTTCTCACTTCAGGGCTGTTTGAGAGCTCCAGGTACCGTCGCAATCGGTGCTGTCTGCGATGATATCGAAGCCCCGTGCCGGAAGTGCGATAGGGTGTCGGCCTGTTCGGGCGAACCATGCTTCTGGTTTCGCACGTCCTTCAGCCACGATTTCGGCCAGGCACCGCGGTCGGCATCTACACTGGCAACACCAAGGCCGCATGCAAACTGATCTCGCATTGAACAAACCCTGCGGCATTGGTGTTCGTATACCTTTGTAACACTGTCGCCCTTTTCGCTTTGAGTAACGAATGTGCGTGATGCAGATCTGTGTCATATGCGCGGCATACTCAAAATAACGCGCTACCTTTGCTAGCTATCAGTCTTCTTTCTTCGGGCTTGGAGACACCGCTTCTGCGTGTAGCCTCGTTTATGCGTATATACACTAGGATATGCCCCCCCCCCCTCCTTTTATTTTTTTTTCCCATAACCTCGGAGCTTCGTCCGTGCTCTTGAGTTGTTGTTCTTGCTCATCCAAAACATTTCGTCCTTCTCGTTTGACGATAGGACACACGCAACCTGTTGCGAACGGCTAAGTTATATCCGTACAGCTTGGGACAACAGTAATTGGAACATGTGAGCTGTGGCCGAACTAATCCCCCTGGATCTGAAAAAAGGTAGCGACAACTGCCTGCAGCGCATCATGGTTTGTGGCAAGAGAGAAAACGATTTAAATTGCGCGCGGCTAATGCGCCGCATTAGATTTGGCGGAAAATACGCTATTTTCGGCGTTTCTTACGGAGTCTTTCGCTCCTAGCTTTCCCGTTCCCTGTGCTTGAACAAACGGAGACGGGTCGCCACTAGGCCATTATGTACCCTTGTCATTGTGGAAGCTATATGTATGGACTTTGGTTGCGAACGGAGGTTACAAACGGATAACATTTGCATGCGCTGCGCGCGTACGTGGCCTGCTAGCTGCTCCTGGCCCACACCATGCGGGCACGCTGAAGTTATCGTCCATGGTTATTGTCCAGTTATCGTCCAAAAATAAATGGGCAGCCAAAGTGCGCAAGTATCTGTACTTGAAAAGCGTGGACACAGAATGGAGGAAGAGGTCACGAAAGTTGGCAACCAAGTACAAGGTAAGTGACACGGCAAATAGGCAATCAGGAGTCATCAAAAAAGAGAGAGAAACCGAGACAGTTAACTGGATGCAAAGAATGAAAACAGAAAGGACCGTGGAGATTTACAAGAATGTAAAGAAATAAATTAGAAGGGAAAATCTGTTCGATAACACAAAGGGCCTTGCTATTTGATGCTCGAGCCGGTTGCCTAAGGACATAAAGATACCGGAGCAAATATTCGGAAATAAATGAGGCATGTGTATGCTGCAGCAAAACATCCGGAGGCCACTCAGCACATCCTAATAGAATGGTAAGAGATTCACCCAGAGATAACCGTAGATAACGTACACTTTCCAGAAGCGCTTGGGCTTAAAGTACACAGAAGCATCGACGGGTCAGGAGTCGAGATAAGCAAGATACGTTTAGAGTATTGGTAGAAAAAAAAAAGAAAGCAGGGAAGAGATTGATACGACCGCATCCTTTTCAGCCATATGTAACCCTTGTGGGGCTTCGGGCTAACGTGCCCGGACCCGGCTAGCTAAGGTCTAAGGAGACACGTAGCTCGTCCCCACTCCGCAGCGCACGCAAAGGGGCGCCGCGGCGGGTTCGCTGACTCACCGGCAAGGCGTAGAGACGACTCCAGCCGTGGCACCAACGAATGGGAGTTTATTCCCTGCTATGTACAATATGCGAGTACAATACAGGAATACGGCACTGGGGTGGCAGCCACAGACTACGGGTGAAAGCCCCCGGGAACTCTGCTCCGCCACGCTGGCTCTTCCGAGCAGGTTCGCCACACAAAAGGGGGCCGCCTTGCTCAGAGGGGCGCGGGACCAAGAGGGTCCGCACGTCCGACAGCCAAGAGCACCGAAAGTCAATCTGTCCGGGCGAAAGCGCCCGCGCACCTCCGATGCTGAATGAGAGAGAAACCGAAGAGAGGGCGAGAGGGGCGCGCTCCTCAGGCACTGTTCTTACGCGCGGCGCACGGCGTAACGTGAGCCGCGCGCGCAAGCAGCAGGCTCCGCGTCGCGCCGGCGCCCGCGGCCGCGGGGAATGAACGCTATCCAAAATAAGGCTTGGAACTGCGTGTCCCCAGCGATCGCGCGGCCGAATGGCCCAAGTCGCGCGTGAACAGGAGACAGGGGTCCCAAAAGGGGTCCCCACATCCCCCCCCCCTCCTGAAGACTCGGGCCGGCCCATGAGGGAGCCAACCGGAATCAATGGCAAAGCTGACGTCTGACCTGTTTTATTTTCTCAAGCGAAAATATCGAAGTCGAGAGTCTCGTTCGCGGGGTCGGTGCCTCCGGCTTCCGGAGAAAGGACGGAGTTGTGGAGGGGCGCCAGCGCCGTCGCCTGCTGCACAGCTGCCGCGATGGTCGCCGCGAACACAGGGTCCGAAGCGAGAGCGCCGACCACGGAACGCAGCAGGGCCGGGTTGACGTCCGGGTCCGTGTTCTGCAGCACCTGTGGGGCTGGATCCGTCCCGGGGTCCTCGGCAGCTGGCTCCGTCCCCTTCACGTGAAGCTTGTGCACCGCGCTGGAGTCATGGGCAGCACACAGCCGCAGCACACCGCACACGCCACAGTACACTGCCGAAGGGTCCGAGGCCATGACGGCTCCACCCGAGGCTTCGACCATGGCTGATAGCGTGCGGCCGCGGAAAATGCGTGGTATCTCTCGCCCGCTCATGTGGTTCTCTACCTTTCTTTGCTCCTTCCACCGTTTCGTCGATACGAAGCAAAGTGGTGCTTCGGAACCGGATTGGAAGGCCCAGGTAGCGACATGGCGGCGTGGAGGCAAACGGGCAGCTGGCTGTGGAGACCCCGGCAAGGACCGCACCTGGGAGGATGCGGAGGTGGTAACAGCGCCAGCTTGCACCACGGGTCGTGCTGTGGTCTCAGGAGCGAGTGCGACCGCAGCGGCCTCTCGAACGGCTTGCGACTGGAGGCGCCCGCGGCGGCGGCGACGGCTCCCGTGAGACCTGGGCGAGTCGGTCGTCGTCCTCGAAGCGTGTTGTGACGGCTTCATTGTTGGCGTCCGTCCGGCACCACACTGACAATTAACACTTCACACAAATAATCCGCACTCCGATTATAACAACACTACAAGCAAATCTCACCCTCCGCTGACAATGTTCACACACAGATCGCGAAGCTCGCACTGCATCCGTCAGCTTGCCAATCACGCATCGTTCTGGCGCATTCACCTTTGCAGGCGGCTGCCAGAGGGAAGGAGGAGGCCCACGGAAAGGGGCATATTGGGCTCATGGTAGCCTCATGCATCCCTCCGGCCAGCGTTGAAACGCTAACCGTGCCTTTCATGGCACTCGAGCGCCACTGGAGGATAAAGTCCACCGGGCGCGAGCGGTACGGCAACGGCTAGGTCGGCTTTCACAGCTCACGCCGTCGGGCTCACGGATCAGTACGGCCCTCAGCAGAAGCTGCGCACTACGAAAAAGCGTCTTATTCGGCTAATGAGTGCCTTTTTTCCGCTTTAACGCGTGCATTCACGCTATAGTCACACCTCTCCGCTTGCCAGCTCGGTGGGGAATAAGGTCCCTCTGCCTGCCAGCGAGAAGCGGCGACTACGAGCGTTTTCGCAAGTTATACCGGCGAGTGCGCGGATTGAGATCCGCCGTCTTGCTCGGTTGCGCTTGCTGTGTCTCTTCCTCTTCCCAGTTGCTGCTTCTGGCAACGAAAGGTTTGAGGTCAGAAACGTTCACTGGACCGCCGGATGGTCTACCGTTTGAGTCCACCAGCTTATACACAAGAGGGGACATTTTGGTCTCCACTCGGTATGGGCCCGACCACTTGGCCGACAGAGAGGCTGAGATGCCCTTTGTTGCGTCACTCAGCACATGATTGCGCCTGAGGACAAGGTCACCTACTTGATAATGTACCTCTCTATGCGACCGGTCGTATTGTGCTTTTTGTCCAGCGCGTGCTTTCGCCAGGTTGGTGCGGGCATGAGAAAGGGCCTCGCTCATCCTAGCGCGCACTTGCACCGCGTAGTCGGAGAGACCCGACGCAACGGCGCTCGCCCCGCTGCTGGTTCGCAGAACGCGATCCATAGGGTTTGGCAGCTCTCTCCCGAAATTGAGGAAAGCGGGCGTGTACCCAGTCGAACGGTTCACCGATGTGCGCAAAGAGAAACCTATCTCGCGGAGGCAGGCGTCCCAGTCCCTGTGTTGCCGGGCAAAGGCCGCGAGCAAGGGCTTCACATTTCAGTTCATCCGCTCGGTGGGATTGGCCTGAGGGTGATAAGTCGTTGTTTTGCGGTGCTTTATGCCAAAGGCTGCACAGACATCGACGAACACCTTGGCCGTGAAATAAGACGCGTTGTCAGTGATCAACTCCGCCGGAAAGCCAAAGCGGGTGAATACCTCGAGCAACTTGTCCCATATGACGCTTGCCGTTAGCTTCCGAAGGGGAAAAAGTTCCACCCACTTCGTGAAATGATCTGTGACGGCCAGCAGGAATGTGTGACCTTGCCGGCTTCTTGGGAAAGGTCCCATAACGTCACAGGCCGCGATTTGCCAGGGTAGCTGGCTGTCGATCGGCTGCATGAGGCCGGGGGGTTTGCCCCTACGGGGCTTCACGCTTTGACACACGCGGCACGAGCGAGAGTAATGAAGTACGTCACGCTTCATGCCTGGCCAGGTTGCGGAGCGGCACAACTTAAAATAAGTCTTACGGCCACTCGCGTGTCCGGCCAACCGCGAGTCATGGAAATAGCTCAACGTGGCCCTCCGTAGACTGCGGGGGATCACCACCTTAAAGGACTCATTAGGAGCCTCTTCAGATGGGAGATAGCGCAGGAGCACTCCATCAGCATCCAGCAGATACGAATCCAACGTGCCTGCAGCAATACCAGCTGCGTCGCACCCGGCGCCAACAGCAATACCAGCTGTCAATTTGCGCCCATCGGCGTTGCCGCCTCGCTCCCTCTCGGAGCTGTGCTCTTTTTCGAGCTCGTCAGCGATTTGCTGACAAAATGGGTCTTTCCGCTGAGCTTCCAGCAGCTCCCGTCTGCTGTACGTGATACCCATGGACGTTACAGGGTCCAGCAGGTACGCACTTTCGCCCGGCGACGGCGGCTTATATGCCGCACAGCCGCCTGAACTCGCTCCTTCTGTGCCATTGGAGACAAGGGCTCCGGCTTCGTTCAGAAGCGTTGTCGCGGAGGGGTGCCGGTCAAAGGTGTCCGGGTCTGAAACGGGGGCGCGCGACAAGGCGTCGGCCACCACGTTTGTGCTCCCCTTCCGATAGCGAACAACAAAGTTGTAGCGCTGTAACGTCAATGCCCAGCGCGCGAGGCGGCCTGAGGGCTCGCGCAAGCGCTTCAGCCAGGTGAGCGCCATGTGATCCGTTTCAACCACAAAAGGCACTCCGTCGACGTAGTGATCGAACTTACGCAGAGCGAACACTATCGCTAGACACTCACGTTCGGTCACGGAATAGTTACGCTCTGCGGGCGTCAACGACCGGCTGGCAAAGGCCACTGGCCGAAGAACATCCTCATGTTCTTGGAGCAGCACCGCACCTATACCCAGGTCGCTCGCGTCAGCTTGGACTACGAACTCCCTGTTCAGGTCGGGCAGCTTCAGCTCGGCTGTGTCCACCAGAGCTTTAGAGAGAGCCCTGAAGGCATCATCTTGCTCCGGACCCCAGCTCCAGCTTGTAGACTTCCTCAACAGCGAGGTCAAGGGAGCCTGTAGAGCGGCGTAGTTGGGCACAAATTGGCGGTAGTAATTCACCATGCCCAAAAACCGTCTGAGGGCCTGTATGTTCACCGGCGTTGGGTACTCGAGGATAGCTCGGACCTTGTCCTCGCTCGGCAAAACACGGCCTCGCTCTATTGTAAAGCCCAGCAGTGAGACACGGGTCTCTGCGATCTGAGCTTTCCTCGGGTTCAGAGTGATCCCGGCAGCGTGCAGCCTTCCGAGGATGTCCTCCAAGTGGCGGAGGTGTTCCTCAAAGGTGCGAGAGAAGAGGACAATATCGTCTAGGTAGGCTAGGGCGTATTGCCATTTTGCCCTTCCCAGAACTCTGTCCATCAATCTCTGGAAAGTCGCTGCAGCGCCCGAGCAGCCAAAGGGCATGCGAGTGAACTCGTACAAGCCTCTATGTGAGGTGAAAGCGGTTTTCTCCGCGTCCCTTGGCTCCATCTGCACTTGCAGGTAACCGCGGCTAGCATCTAGAGTGGTAAAATAATGTGCACCACCTAGGCTCGCCACGATTGAGTCAATGCTCGGCATAGGGTAAGCATCCTTCCGAGTGACTTCATTGAGTCGGCGGTAGTCCACGCAAAGACGAGGGGAGCCGTCTTTTTTCGGGACCAGCACTACCGGAGAACCCCACGGACTATTAGATCGGCGGATTACGCCAGTCTCGATCATTTCGTCCATTGCGAGGTCGATAGCTTTCCTTTTGGCCACACTCACGGGCCTAGGATTGCATTTCCATGGTAGCGCGTCGCCTGTGTCGATCCGGTGTCGCACAAGAGTGGTGCGTCCCGGCCGATCTGTAAACATCGCGTGAAAGTGGTTCAGCAGCGATGACAGGCGCGCCTTCTCACGTTCCGACAAACTGCCAGGCAAAGGCGGCAGCGAGTGGTTCGTTTCGCCGCGCGCGCTTGCGATCGTAGGATTACATGAAATCCGATCCGCTAGCGCTGCGCTCGGCTCGGGAGAATGAGTCTCGCAACGAGCTCTGCCCGCTTCGCTGGCCGACGAGAGGCCGCGTACAGCGGGTTTTGTGACAGCCGGAGTCTGGGGGGTCAACGGGACTCGCCCCTCCTCCTGCCGTGGTGTCGCGCCTGGGGCTCTAGGTGCCACCGAAGCGACAGGGAAATGCGCAAAAGGTTTCAGGGGCGCACCAGGGCCCTCCCTGTATCCTTTGTTCGCAATGTCTATCACGATCCCAGTGCGGGCCAGAAAGTCTCGGCCTACTATCACGGGTACGGACAGACCAGGGAGGTACACGAACCTGTGACGGCGTACACGCTCCTCCCAGCGCACAACCAATCTCGCCGAGCCACACGAGGTAGCCGCACCACTCGCGAGATGGAAGGCGGTGTTGCAGGCTCGCAGCCGGACGGAGTGCCGGCGTAAGTGAGCCAAAACTTCCTCCCCGAACAGCGAGGCTGTGGCGCCGCTGTCCAGTAGCGCTGCAAACGTTCGACCAGCGATCGTGAGCGCAAGGAAGGGGGCTGGCGACGGGTCATCACTTTTGACCCTACACGCCATCGGGGCTAAGGAACCCCTTGTTTCAGGCACCGCCGGCGAAGGCAGAGTCACCGGCGGCGCACGCCGTTTCCCGTCGGGCGATTGTGCCCTTCGGTAGCGCGGCGGTTTGTGCACTCCCGGGCAATGTGGCCCGCCTCATTGCACTTGTAGCAGACGACGCTGCGTGCAGGCGGAGCTGCTCGCGGCGCGCTGCGCGCCGGCGGTGGTTTCTGTTGCGCCGCGTGGGCATTGGTATCAGTTTCCACCGCCGGGCCGCTTCGGCGGTCCCAGTTTCGTGCTCGGCCGGGCTGGGCGACTGTGTGCGCCCGCCTGGCATACGAGTACGGGTCAAGAGCGCGGTCAGAGAGCTCCCACGCGCCTCGCTCCGTTTCTCCGAGGGCTGCCGTTGCATCGGTTAGCCGGAAAGGGGCGGGCGTAAGCACGTTGCCACCGTTCCAAGCGCACCGGGGTTCAAGGGACAACGACGCTGGCGGCGGCGGGCGGTAGGCCCGCGCGGCCAGAATGTCACCCTGAATACGCTTCGTTCAGCGGCCAAATCGTCCAGGTCGTGGAACCGGCCGTTTCGAAGGTAAGCGGCGAAGGTTGGATGGGCTTGCCGAATCACCCGCTCCACCTTCTCAGAGTTCGACGCCGAGTGCTCTGCTAGGAGATAAAGCTCCTGCATGGCTCTCACGTACTCGAGCAGAGATTCGTCCCTGTGTTGGGTTCGAAGCTCCAACTCGCGCCGCATGCGTCGCTCATAGTCAGGAGGGAGGAACTCATGGCTGAACAGCGTCCTAAACTCCTCCATGCTACGAGCGCGCTGTCCGACTAGGCGGTACCACCGCGCAGCTTGGGCGGTCAGCGAGACAGGCAGTATGGTGCCTATAATCAAGCTGTCTTCCAGCCTCATCGCTTTCTGGTATTGGCATAGAGACTCCAGGTATTCCGTAGCGCTCATGCGGTCTGAGTAACCGCTGTACGTCGGAATATGTACCTTGAAGTTGCTCGGCAGGGCAGGCCTAGGGGGACTAGGGTCCACCACGGGAGGCCTGACGCTAGCCTGAGATTGCGCCATTTCCATCGGCGATGATAGCAACTGCGCGGCTGCGTTGTGCAGCGGCAATTGGTCCGGGCGAGGCTCACAGGGTGCCTGCCGGGATGTGCCCGCTCGTGGCCCTAAGGGACCGGCGAACGGCGGAGAAATGTCGTGCGGGCCTATGGGAGGCCGGCCGACGGTGCTGCGAAAAGGTTGCCCTCCAGGCCAACTGAGGCCGGATAGCGGATCGCAGTAGCCGGCGGAGCGGGATGGCTCCTGCTCGGCGGAACGCCGAAGCAGCTGAGCAGTTAAAGGGCTCACGCTGCTTGGACCGTACGGTGCCGCTGGGCGAACGGACTGACCAATGGGCGTCCCTAGGGGGTCGCACTTGGTATCTGATAGCATGGGGTTGCCACGAAGAGCATCCCTGAAGCTTACAGCATTGTCCGCTACCTCAAACGACAGAAGGTCCGCAACCAAGGAGTCAGGCTGCGACGGGGGCCGCAAAGGGGCCTGCTCCGACGCCATGCCGAAACCTAGTTGGGCGCCAGATATGTGGGGCTTCGGGCTAACGTGCCCGGACCCGGCTAGCTAAGGTCTAAGGAGACACGTAGCTCGTCCCGACTCCACAGCGCACGCAAAGGGGCGCCGCGGCGGGTTCGCTGACTCACCGGCAAGGCGTAGAGACGACTCCAGCCGTGGCACCAACGAATGGGGGTTTATTCCCTGCTATGAGTGCCCCTCTGCGTTTAATACGTTTTTTTCATCGATTTTCAGTCGCGAGGATCATACCAATGTACCTGATGTTGCTGATTATGAATGGCAATTCATGGAAAGTATTGAAATCTCGGTGGAGGGAATTGCATGTCTTATTAATAATTTGAAGTTTTCTACTTCATCTGGCATTGACAATATTAGTTCCAAGATATTAAAAAGTACCATTTCTATATCCAGTAACATCCTGTACCATATATTCAAGCAGTCTTTGTCATCGGGACAGCTGCCCAATGACTGGAAAATGGCCAAAATCATACCCATATTTAAAACTGGGAATAAACACTCCCCGGAAAATTACCGCCCAATTTCATTGACCTGCATTTGCTGCAAGATGCTCGAACATATAATTGCTTCTCATATTTATAATCACCTAGAGTCCAATAATTTCTTTTTTCGCCATCAACATGGTTTCAGGAAAGGATTATCATGTGAGACACAGTTACTCGAATTCACGACTGACCTGCACCTTAACATGAACAATAACCAGCAGACCGATTGCATTTTCCTTGACTTTTCCAAAGCATTTGATCGTGTAGCTCATTGTCGCCTTATTGCTAAATTAACTGCACTTCGAATTGACTCCTTCACTTTAACATGGCTTCGTAATTTTCTTTCGAATCGTCAACAATTCACAGTAGTTAATAATATTGCCTCGTCTCCTACTTACGTTACTTCTGGTGTGCCTCAGGGCAGCGTTTTGGGCCCTTTACTCTTCCTAATTTACTTAAATGACTTGCCACTTAATGTTTCTTCTCGCTTACGTATTTTCGCTGATGACTGCATTATTTACAGATCAATTAACAGTACTGATGACCACCTGGCCCTTCAAAATGACCTTAGCCTAATTCATAATTGGTGTAACACCTGGTTAATGGCTTTAAATGTATCAAAATGTCAGGTAATTTCTTTTAGTCGTAAGCGTGACAACTCACATTTTTTATACAACGTCAATAATAAAGAATTGTTACATACAGTATCGTACAAATATTTGGGTGTTCACCTAACCGAAAACCTCTCCTGGACAGACCATATTGCAGCCGTTTGCGCAAAGGCTTCAAGGACTTTAGGTTACCTACGTCGTAATCTGGGTAATTCACCTTCAAACATCCGCAAATTGGCCTATCAGACATTTGTTCGTCCACAGCTCGAGTATGCATCATCCATTTGGTCCCCACATCCTACATACTTAATCGACATGCTTGAATCAGTCCAGAACCGAGCTGCCCGTTTCATTTCACGTAACTATAGCCATCACTCCAGCGTAACGCAAATGAAACTCGATCATTCCATACAGCCTTTAGTTCTTCGCCGTAATATCGCTCTGTTATCCTTGTTTCACAAATATGTTTATAATGCCACACAGTCCACACTACATATCCAGACCACCTCGAGCACGTCTCGTCGATTATATAACCACTTAAGTTTTGCGCGCATGTACGGTACGACACATGCTTTTAACTTTTCCGCACTCCCTACGGCCATTCGCTTGTGGAACAATCTGCCTGATCACATTGCTTCCCAGTCAGATCAAGAAAAATTTCGTCATCTCCTACACGAGCATTTTTCATAATAGCACTTACAAATCACTTTATCTTGTTTCTAACACTTGGCAATCTGCTTCGAACTTCTTGTGATAATTTTTTTTTTTTTGATGCATTGCTATCTCGCTCTTGTGAATTGCTATGTTATGCTGTGTCGTGTGTTCACGTGTATGCCCTGTATATATTATTGCTTTTTTGCGTCTTTTTCCCTGAATATCACTTCAAGAATTGTACTCCCTAATATGTTCATTTTTTGTGTACTTTACTTTCTAGTATTAATGTCTTACGTTAAGTTTTACTCAAGTTATTTCCTTAAGTGTGCCTTTGTGGCCTTTCATTACTTCAGTTGTTTGTTTCATGTTTCAAATGTTGGTGAGCCCTGTATTGAGGTGTATCTCTTGTTTACCACCTTAGAAGGCTGCTTACTCTATAACCCCCCTTACACAATGTCCCCATGGGGCCTGTAAGGTATTTTAAATAAATAAATAAATAAATGTACAATATGCGAGTACAATACAGGAATACGGCACTGGGGTGGCAGTCGCAGACTACGGGTGAAAGCTCCCGGGAAGTCTACTCCGCCACGCTGGCTCTTCCGAGCAGGTTCGCCACACAAAAGGGGGCCGCCTTGCTCAGAGGGGCGCGGGACCAAGAGGGTCCGCACGTCCGACAGCCAAGAGCACCGAAAGTCAATCTGTCCGGGCGAAAGCGCCCGCGCACCTCCGATGCTGAAGGAGAGAGAAACCGAAGAGAGGGCGAGAGGGGCCCGCTCCTCAGGCACTGTTCTTACGCGCGGCGCACGGCGTAACGTGAGCCGCGCGCGCAAGCAGCAGGCTCCGCGTCGCGCCGGCGCCCGCGGCCGCGGGGAATGAACGCTATCCAAAATAAGGCTTGGAACTGCGTGTCCCCAGCGATCGCGCGGCCGAATGGCCCAAGTCGCGCGTGAATAGGAGACAGGGGTCCCAAAAGGGGTCCCCACACCCTACAAGGTAGATATGAAAGTTTCAAGGACGAGAAGAAAAGATCCAAGAGATGTAGACAAAATGGTAGTCTAGAACGCACGTATATAGCATACTTGATTATAGATCAAATAGGCTAGGTTACTATTTGGTGCCGCCCCCTTTCAAACGGGATGCCGATAAACTGTCATCATTATCACCACCAATTGGGGTCCCAGAGGATTCTAGAGGGCACTGGCATGCAGTTCGGCGACAGTGCCCGTAATCTTAATTCCCTTTGACCTCACCTGTACACCCCTATTACCGCTTCTTATCCTACTATATACTCCGTTGGATCCGTATCCAATAACCTCGTACTTTCATTCGGGATTCTTGAAGACATTATCGTCCCGGAATATGTGGCATTATTGAATTTTGTGTGCGATCGATTGCTATAGCGCTCCAACACATTCCATTATATTACGCATATCGCGTCAACGTTAATGGAGGCAACCAAAAATTCGCCTGGCTTCCTTCCTTCCTTCCTTCCTTCCTTCCTTCCTTCCTTCCTTCCTTCCTTCCTTCCTTCCTTCCTTCCTTCCTTCCTTTCTTTCGTTCTTTCTTTCTTTCTTTCTTTCTTTCTTTCTTTTTCGTTTTTCTGTTAGGAATTGATGCATGGATTCTTTTTGTGGGTTTCGATTCGGTAAGCATCCGGCGCGCTGACCGGGCCGGCTTCTCACGTATATGCGTCGAGCCGCTTGAGCCAGTGACACAAACTGAGAGTTGTTTTGGAGTACACTTGCAATAAAATGATTTCATTAATGTGTCCTCGGGAGTGTGTTAGTGTAGATTTAGCGGGCGGTTACAGGAGGTGGCCCCATTACGCATGTGCAAACCAGTCACGGGGATGCACAGTGGCGCCATGCCCGTGGCGTGTACTGTGCATAACGGAACCATATATTCCTCGCCTGCTCAAGCACTCGACCTTACATAAAACTTATCATGACTGAAGGAATTGTGAGAGAGGTAAGGTAATTGTTATCTTCACCGTGTTGCCCCGATATCGAGATGGAGGCGGGAGCAGTAGCGTCACCTTGCGAGGACATACTCGCTCAAATTGTGCAGAATTAAGCGCTAACATTTGAGAAAGATATAGCTAGTTTAGCAAATAAGAAGACAGAAAGAATAATAACAATGCTATAAGGTAAAAACTTAGTAAAATCAAAAACGCTTACTAAAATAATATCTGTGGACCAGCTTGACCCCTTCATCAACGGTGACCACGGTGGCGCAGGGTCTGCGTGGCTATCTTGCGCAGTCGTAATACTTGCTTCGTGGGCCGTCAGAAAGGCCATTGACGAGAAGTCGCTTGTAGGGATTGGGCTCCCGGGCCGGTTGACAATTCGGCAGTAAACGTGGTTCTGCAGCTCACTGTGTCGGCAAGCGCTCTTCGGTGGCGGTCGAACGTTGTTCATGTGCTTCTTCACCAATTCGACAACAGCCATTTCATTCACTTTATCATCCACGGCTGAGTGGCTGGCTCAGGCCGCCACGTACCTAGACCCAGTTTACCTGGCGGAAATCGTTAGCGCAGCGCTGAGGAGGGATGTCAGTGAGGCCCTGGACTAAGGGTTTTAACATTTAGTGCGAAGCATTCTTCTTCAAGTCAAGCCACCTTGTGGCGGGCAAGCCTATCGCACCGATTTCATGGGCCGATCCCGGTGACAGTGCGGTCTAAAATTACGCGCCGCTGGGTATGTACCATTGGGCTTTAGTGTGGTTTCAATCTTACATCTTGCCATGACGTACATTCTGTCTTATAAATACAAACACCTACAGCCGATAATCTCTACTTAACCGTTCGCTATGCAGCAGTTACACGATTCATACATCCGTTCTCTGTAAATCATGAATGCTTCGCATTACGTAGACAACTACAGTTGAGTCTGTCAATTCTTCCTCCTCATCTTTTTTTTTTTCATTTTATAAATAAAGCGTTCTCTCTCTCTCTCTGTCATTATTTTGGCGTAGTTCTTGGTCTCCCTGGTGTAAGTAAGAGGCATCACATACAGCACAGGGTTTCTGTGCGACTATGTTTGCTTATCATGTGACACCGAGTTTTCTGCTTCTGCGTAACAGTCCTGGATATCTTCTTCGTTTGTGTTTTCTCACCATCACTCAATAGGTGACCGTAGTGACACAAGCTGTCGCCGCGTGTACGTCAGCCAGTGGGGCTATATTAGTCCAGGCGCAACCAAATTAGGAAGGCCCACTAAGTTTCAACAAAGGCACTTTCTCCACAGAACAGCAATTGTCCGCTCTGGTATTCGGGTGCTACCTCCCCTGTGACTCCTGCAATTAACCCATGGCCCTCAGTCCCAGCGGCTTCGGAGCCTCTGACCAAGACAGCGGTCAGACCTGCGACGCGGCAGATCGAGGGTGCTAAGAATATCTCAATCCGCATAGGCCGCCCCTGGAAACTGAACATGAACCCTCTCGAGTGAGGCTGTAGCTTAGCATGGCCGGATTACCAGCCATTGCGTGGTATATTATTGGCCTTATTGAGGCTAGAAGAACTGATGAGACTTATACAGTGCTGATTAACGGCCACGTTCTCTGCTACAGAGGTCTTCCAGACAAGAGAGAATACACGGTAGGACTTCTAATCCAGAAGGACATAGTCTGTAACATTGATGAATTCCACAGCATTAATGAGAGGGTAGCAGTCGTCGCAATAAAGCTAAATAGGAGATATAGATTGAAGGTAGACAAGCCTACGCTCTGTCAAGAATGGCGAGCTGTGAAAGAAGATTGCCACACAGTTACGACAGGGCGACACGACGCGCACCTCTCCCTCTCCGTCGCTGCAGCTGGGAGGCGTTCAAAGAAGCGGCCTTTGCGCTGGAATCCGCCGCCTTACTCCAGCCCCTTCGACATTGTGACGGACCTAGTTCGGTGTGTGAACAATGATTCCGGAGTTCCCCAACGCGGAGCTGATTTGACACGCATGGACAAGCTGCCGTTGGGACGACGTATTTTGGAGCGTCTCACGCTTCGGCCTAGCACGGAACAACGAGCGACCCTCGATCGGCGCCGATAGTTTCCCGGAACGGCACCCCGCGCGGTTGCCTCTGTGTACAGAGCGCGGTTGCCTTTGTGTACGTAAACTGGTCTGCAGAGCAGCGGCGAGTTGGTGATGAGTAAACGAACAGTCGCCGCGTCGTAGGACCGGCGCATCGAGTGTATAAAAACTGTGGTTGTGCGAATGCTGAGGACACTTCTCTTGAGCAGTCATGTTAGACTGATTCACTTCTCTCATGCAGTCATGTTGGACTGATACTCTTTTTCTCAAGCAGTCATGTTAGACTGAGTTAATTTCTGTAAATAAACCCCTTTTCCTCGTTCTCGATGAGAAGCAGTTCTTCACTTCATCAACGATCTCAGCGTAAACAAGTTGGACGACGGCATGGGCCAGCTACCTCCGAATTCATGCTGTACTCCAATCTTGGCAAAGGACCACGGACGATGGGATTGAGCCCCCAATCCTGACAGCTCCAACCTCCAGTTTTCTAGAACAGTTTTCTGAAGATTTTTAACCAGCAATGAGAGAGATGCAAACTCTCTATGCTGTAGCCATGGGCAATTTCAGTGCAAAAGGGGCAGAAAAATCAGGCTGGGAAACAAGCAGTTGGCCGCTACTGCATGAACACTAGTGAAGAGATGTTGGTAGAATTCGGGGAAAGGACTAGACTCCGAATAATGAATACCTTGTTCAGGAAGCGCAGTAGCACAAAGTGGACCTGGAAAAGCCTTAATAGAGAAACAAGATATGAAATGTATTTTATACTATCTCCCGATCCCAGCATAGTGCAGGATGTAGAAGCGTTAGGTCGGGTAAAGTGCAGGGACCATAGGTTAGTGAGGTTTAGGATTTCTCTCAATTCGAAGAGAGAAAGAGTGAAATTAGTCAAGAAGAAACATACCAACATAGACGCAGCAAGGGTAAAAGCAGACGAATTCAGGTTGGTGCTCGCAAATATGCAGCTTTAGAGCAGTAAGATGAAGGTAACATAGATGTAATGAATGAAACCGTGTCTAGGCTGATTTCAGAAGCAGCGATTGAAGTGGGAGGTAAGGCACCAAGGCAACCAGTAGGCAAGCTGTCCGAGGTAACAAAGGACGTAATAAAGAAACGAACAAGCATGAAAGTGTGCAACTCAAAAGATCAGATAGAATTTGCTCAACTGTCAAAATTGATCAACAAGAAGAAAGTAAGGGATATTCAAAATTATGACGTGGTAAATATTGAGGAAGCAGTAAAAAAAGGCCGCAGCATGAAATCAGTGAAAACTTTGAACAGGACAAGATGTACGCTCTGAAAGGTAAGCAGGGTGACGTCGTCACCAATTTCGATATATAGTAAAATCAGCAGAAGCATTCTATACTCACCTGTACATTACTCAGAGCAGTCACGCTAGCTTCATTCGAAGTAGTTATGAACAGGACACAGAGGCTCCTTATTTAACTAGCGATGAAATCAAAGTTAGAATGGCTTTGCAAGACATATGCCGGGGGAAAGCGGCATGAGAAAAGGGAACAGTCGATTTAATCAAACATCGAGGATATATTATACTTAGAAATGGAGAGTTGTAGAATGGCGTTTGTCGCGCTACGTCCGTCAAACACAAGCACTTTTGCGGGACGTTATGATGTGCATCTGTTCAAGTCTTTTGGTTTAAGTGTGGAGACGCAAACGGAAGAAAGACGTTAACGGATTTCAACCCTTCTGCAAAGATGTTAAAAGACAGGACACCGTCTGGTGCCTCGTGACAAACGTATCCAAGCCAACACGATCCATTAAATATCATTGTGTTCTTGCTATAAAAAAAACAAAAAAAAAGAGGTTGCTATGTATGCGCGTCTCGTCAGCCTGCGGACGCTGGAATCTCCGAATGATCTCAGGAATTGGACGCGCTGTGCGCTCATAACTAGCATTTCAGTTGAGCCTTTAGAGGAAGCGAATGCTCATTTCAATAGTTACTGGCGATGAACTAGAGTGACAGCATAGCCATCACGGGAATTTACGGTGAAGCGGGAGCCATGGGTGCCGCGATGTTCGACAACGCTATTTCTTAGCGTCCATAGACGAACGATAGACTTGCCAAATAACGTAATTATCACAGCGCACGTAAACCACAGGAACTCAGTAACGTTGGGAGAATGGGACATGAGGACAACGCTGTTTCTTTACAAACGCTATGTGTTTTCGTTTGGTTGCAAACACTATTTTAAATCTGTCTAATACTGCGGCCCCTTATGCGCAGTGCCTCACGAATTTAATATACCAGAGAGCCGGGAGAATGGCAACATTATACTAATCGATAGGGAGGGAGACGTTAAAGAATTGAAGAATTATAGGCCCATAAGCTTGCTTTTTGTATTGTATAAAATATTCACTCAGACAATTTCTAATAGCAAAAGGGCAACACTTGACTTTAATCAGCCAAGCGGACAGGCTGGATTCCGGAAGGCATATTCTTCAATGGATCACACCCACGTCATCAATAAAGTGACCGAGAAATCTGTGGAGTACAATCAAATTCTCTATATGGCTTTCATATATTTGGAAAAGGTATTTGATTCAGCAGAGCTACCAGCAGTCATGGAGGCATTGCGTAATCAATGAGTACAGGAGGCGTACGTGAATATATTTGGGAATATCTGCCAAGATTCCACAGCTACGTTGATTCTCCACAAGAAAAAGCAGAAAATTACCTATCGAAGAAGGGGTCAGGCAGGAGACACAATCTATCCGATGTTGTTCACTGCATGCTTAGAAGAAGTATTCAAGCTATTAGAATGGGAAGACTTAGAGTAAGGATCAACGGCAAATCACTCGGGAATGTTCGGTTTGCGGATAACATTGACCTGCTCAGCAACCCTGGGGACGATTTACAACAAATGATTGAGGACCTTAACATGAAAAGTGTAAGAGCAGGTTGAAGTTTAATCTGCAGAAGACAAAGATAATGTTCAATAGCCTGGCAAGGGCACAAGGATTCAATACCGCAAGTCAGCCTCTATAGTCTGTACAGAAGTACGTCTGTCTAGGTCAATTACTCGCAGGGGGCCCTGATCATAAGATGGAAATTTACAGAATAAAAATGGGTTGGAGGGCGTATGGCAGGCATTACCAAATTCTGACTGGGAGCTTACCACTGTCAATGAAAAGAAAAGTGTACAATCATTGCGTTCTACCCATACTAACATATGGGACAGAAACCTGCAGGCTGATTAACAAAGAAGCTCGAGAACAAGTTATGGACCATGCGAAGAGCGATGGAGCGAAAAATGTTAGGTGTAAGTTAAGAGACAGAAAGAGAGTGGTGTGGACCAGAAAACAAACGGGGATATGTAGCAGCTGGGTCATGTAATGCGTAGGATCGATAACCGGTGGATCGTAAGAGTTACAGAATAGATGCCAAGAGAAGGGAAGCGTAGTCGAGGACAGCAGAAAACAAGGTGGAGTGATGAAATGAGGAAATTTGCAGGCACAAGTTGGAATCAGCTAGTGCAAGACGGGGGTAACTGGAGATAGCAGGGAGAAGCCTTCGTCCTGCAGTGGACATAAAAAATAGGCTGATGACTATTTTAGAATGTCGCGTTTTATTAAACGAGCAGAAGCGCTGTTGTTCGAACTTGCATGGAGAATGGCGCGTGCGACGAGCGGCTGCCTATAGTCTCCATAGTAGTTTACATGCCCGAACCCATGCCAGTTAAACCCAACCTAAACTGTATGGAAAAGTGACGTAACCAGTATTGAAAATTGACCTAAAAGAGACAGGCTAGTCATTCGTACGTCCCAGTAGGCGCATGCTTACTTAGTCTAAACATAGCTCGTTAATTTCGTGTTTTTGAACACTCTGGTACGAAATACTGTAAACAGTATTGCAACGTCTCGAGACGTGCCAGCCATAACCCCCCTCCCCTCGCGGCCGTCTCCCATCCTGCTCTGTATCTCATGCCGCCGCAAGTCCGGCGGGAATAGCCGTGGCGCACGAAACAGGTCTGGGACATAACAAAGCTCCGTGTCAAGGTTAATCTTGCCACTATGTGCATACGTCCCCAGCTCTCACGCCCACCTCAAGCCGTGCGTGCATGCATACGTGCCGCAGAGAAAGCTGCACGCCTCACCGTCCCGTTCTCGTGTCCTCGTTGGAATATTGGAATGTGGAGGTTTCGCACGGTTGCGTGTAACCTATGACAGGATGAAATATATTACGGCAGCGCGCGCGGCTGCCTGTGGTGTCTTCTGTCTGTCTTCTTTCACTTTGGAGCTCGCCACTCTTACAGTGGTATTCAGTCCAAGCTTAAATAACCGTAAACTCGGGTGGTATCGCCGTACTAAATGCCTAAATAATCTCGTAGTTAAGACGGTGTCCATCCAAACCGTACCGCGCAACTTCCGGCTTCATCACGTGAAAAAAAAAAAAAAAAAGACTGCGCGTGTCATTGAAAGGGGGAAGAGGAGGAGGAAAAGAAGGAAGGAAAGGTCAACTAGACGCACGTCCAGTTTGCTACCATACACAAGGGAAGCGGTTTAAGGGAAGAAAAGAAATGAGATGGAAGAAAGTACCAGCAATGTAAATAGGTGCGGTTGTCCATAACTTCACGCCTGTAATCGGTCACTGAGGCCAGTTGATTTCATGAAACGTAGCAGCAATGCCCGTGTAGCTCTGTAAGCGTGCGATGCGTGGGGATGGTCCGAGAATCTTAGTCTCTGAAAATGGTTTGCAATCTAATCGGTTTAACACCCTCCGGAGAACGTCGCGTCCGATCTCATATATATTACAAAAACAGAACACGTGCTTGATTGTCTCTACACAGTTGCATGAGTCACAAATCGCTGTGTCGGACATTCCAATAAGGAATGAGTAGGAGTTCGGAAAAGCCGCCCCTAACCAGAGGCGGCACAGTAAAGTTGCATCACGGCGGGAGAAGTTAGATGGGATCTGCAGCTTCAATTTGTACGATCCAGCCGGTGGAGACGGCAGTTGGAGAAAATCGGGGTGTTCCACAAAGTTTCAATCTTGGTTTGGTGGCGCATAGGTGGCGCATTCCACGCCACCTATTGCAGTTCTAACGAGCAACCTATAATGTCTCCATATTACCTCGGCAGTTGTGAAAAATAAATATTAATAAGCATCTGTTGAACACGCGCTCGCAGTGAGGAGCTCATCACGTCCTTGACGTCCTGTAGCTGGACCGCCGGAAGTCTCCACGATACTCCTGCTATTCTGTGAGCCGCCGAAGGATATAATTGTGCACGTAATATTCACCTTGTAAACGGGACACTGTTAATGTGCTACCTGAGTGCTCTTCGCTGCACACCAACTCAGAAATGTCAGCGTAATGATCATCATGATCTGGTTTTCTTTACCACCTTGGCGTCACAATTTGCAATATGCGATCCAGTGACGCTTATCTCTCGTTCAGTTGTTCCTGTGTCTTCTTCTGCGGCTCTGCTCCTCGCTGACTACTTCTGTTGTCAGCTCCGTCCCATTTCTGTATGGGGCTTCGCTGTCTTCAGAGAGTTCCTTTCGGTTTGCCCTATCAATCACCTACTTTTGATGCGAAACCGTCAAATGGCCCATTGAGCGAAAAAGCCGGCGTGTGTCCTCTGTAGTAGTGAAACAGCACCGAAACTCGCTTTGCCATTGACTGCGACGCCACGTCACGAGCGCGCCTCGACGGAGTTTCCATTAGCGGCGTTTACTTGAATACGACAGAAGCGTGTCGTATCAACTTTCAAGCGTATCGCATCTCATGTAAACGAGGTAATTCGCTAGGAAGGCGTATTGCATCCAATACGCCAAACAAGGGTAGTTTGAGATGGAGAATGCGCATTTCAGCGGCGCATGTAAACAGAAGCGTATCCCATCAGGAATTATGGGAAAGCATTCGCTGCGGGATTACAACCGGCCAACCAACCAGCGGCGCGGGCGTATGGCAGCGGAAGCATGTTTACCGGAAGTAGGAGGCTCATTTTGAAATGTGACACCAGATGGCGCTAGCTTGCCAGCCAGTGAGATGCGCATACATGTAAACGGAGGTGCACCAGTGAAATGCGATACGGCAAGATAATACGATACGCTACTACCGTATTCATGTAAACGCACTATTGGCTCCGACGCCAGTTCACGAACTGCGCCTCTACGGAGCAGAGTGGGCGAAAGAAACCCGAGCGCTCGCGCGCCAGGTGCTGCGTGAGGGGAGAGGGCATTGCCTCGACGCCTCGTCGCGTCATCCTCGCTCTCGGCAGGAGCGCTCCTCGACGGAGCAGAGCCTGTCATAGCGGGTGGAAGGGGACACCTGCTACTGTGTTAGCGCGCCAGGTGCTGCGTGAGGGGAGAGGGCATCACCGCGTCGGTGGCATGCGGCGTTGGCATCGTAGGCTACTGCTGCTTGCTGGCTTGGGTAGCACGTGCTGCTATGCTACGTACATTACTTGCAGCGCTAAACTCGAAAGACCGCTCAGTGCCGTTCACTTAGACATTAATGCTTTCGCATAGAGAGCGGATAAGTGCTTAGGTGTCTTCGGATTTTTTTCCCTCAGATCCTTGGCGTTATACGATGTTTGTCGAAAGTTGACAGTCACTTTAGCATACGTTGAAGATGACGAAGCGAAAGCTGCGTGCTCACGACGCATTCATTAAATTACTTTGACATTCCCGTTCGAATGCGTTGTTACTTCCTATTACTTGTTTTCTCTTTAATTGTTCTCTTTTTTGGTCGCCTAGACATCGACACTGGTTCTGCGTCGTTAATGGCACGTTGGAACGGTCGTAGCAAATCTATGAAGAGACATACCCAAGTTCACTGAATTATTTTTTAACACTTTAATCGACGAGAGTAACTACATGGGCTTGTATAAATGGTGCCTTCTACTTTCTTGTAGCGCAGGCAGAATGAGAGGGACACGAAAAGGCGCACAGACAAACACACAGCGCTTTCAAGAACAGATTTATTTCCAGTTTACGCAGGCGTACTTACATTCCTCGAAACGTCATAAGACACGTGTACACATCTCGGCAAATATAAACAAAACCGGGAAAACAACACGCAGACACTTTCGTGGCCACACTCATTATTTAGAAGGGAGTCCGTTAAACGCGAGCATAGACAATCGAGCTCTTTTGTTGAGGCGAAAACCTTAGATGGCTCATGGGTCGAAAAAATTTTGGAGGGCGCTTAAAAGCTTCGCCTTTAAATGTAGAATGCAATAGCGCATTCAAAGATTCCTGACTGCTTTTCACGCTTCCCGGCAATCGCAGCTCTCTTGCAGATGCGCGGAGGCAAGCGCCATCCTGGATGGCGTCGTTGCAGGGAACCGAGCATGTCATGCCGCTCTGTTAATGATAGAAACGCTGGGAAATGGCTTTTTTATTATTATTATTTCCGTGTAAGATAATTATGTTTATTCGTATATTCAAATTATAATCCGACGCTCTCATTTCTGTTGGTTGTGTTTAGGTCGTACTTTACTATTTTTCTGACGCATTTTACTTTGAGGAAGTCAATTATTTCAGTAACGCCTCAGCGCCACTCAGAGGGTCTGGGTGGTTGTGGTTCGGAATGAGCTTTCGCGGAACGACGCCGACAGCGTATTTTTATTTACTCGGGCCCCTTAACTCTATTGCGTTAAAATCCGACGACCGTCCGTCGTTATGGATGGATGGATGGATACAACTTTCTTGTACGTCCGGCAAGGTTGAACGCGACCCGGGCTCAGGTCACCGTCGTTATGGCACCAAAATTCAAGCGTATGCGCCAGTAAACCATCAATTTCTTTGTCAAAGTGCGTCGAGCGGCCAGTCGCGCGGCAATTTTGCATGTATTCGCGCGCTTTTTTCGCGCTCGGAAAAAAACACTATTATGGATAGCATTGAGCAACAGAAAGGTGTGTCGGGCGTTTCTCTTGTTGCTGTAGAATTATCTGATTGAAACTTTTCATCTAATTATAATAATCTAGAAGATAAAAAATTAAAGCTGATTATGTAATTAGGCGGCAAGCAAGAAATAATCTGAGTATCTCAAAGCGACGGCAAACAACTTTACCTTGGTTCGGCCCAGCTACGCAGCATTTGCATACTTTCAAAGCCTCCCTCAAGTTACGTGAAACACCCTATATAGGGCAAGAACTTTGCTAGTGATGTCGGAGCCATGTGTCATATAACGTCGCATATGTACGCGGTGCAACCCCCGCACGCACCGTGCAACTCAGTGCCCACGCGAACTCATTAGAGTTCGTGTGGGCGTATCGGAGCATCAGCTTTTACCATTTCTGTGCGGAGGCTAACTGCCATGAGCATGCAAGGTGCCGCATGTATGCAGGAGTAGAGGCAGGCTTATAAGCTTATTTCTCGGAGGTGCTGTGGTATATATAGGGAGTGAAAACGAAGCGAAATTACTGCTTGTCGAATGTATTGCGAAATTCCGATTTGACCTTGTGCTCGAATCCAGGACGGCGTGGTCGTCAGATAGTGTTCCATCTCTAGCTGTACATCTAAACCTGCCTGACCGTTGTAGCTGAAGTCTGCGCCAGGTTCTTATACCTTCCGGTTCCCAGAGTGCGGCAACTTCGTGTGCTGTCGTTTCCGTGGCGACTGCAACGTGTAGTACGTTCCTAGTTTAGTTCTGCTTCGGCATTCTGAAGATCGCCTCCTTGTTGGACTCGACCCGCTCGTGAGCCGCGTATGGCTCGTCGGCGGGACTGAATGCCGGGCACCGGTTTGTCCGGCGCCGGAACGAGGAAAGTTCGTCGAATGACTGGCGCCGCCGGCAGTAGGGGTCAGCAGGCACACCGCAGCCTCGGAGCAAGCCGGCGAGCAAGCGAGCGAGCCAAGGAAGGAAGCCCAGCAGCAGCCGCGCCCTATGTCGGTCAATGCCAGGCACTGTTACCAGCGCGCGAGGCTAAACTGTTCCTGGTGTGACGCGCGCGGCCTCCCGCCGGGGACGCCGGTGCCATTTCCTCGTTCCGCGAGCGAGGGAGAAAAACAACACCGTAGGGAGGACAGACGCCGCTCTTGGCCACCGGCAGAATAAGAAGAAGCCGGGCGCTCTTGACCTCCTTCTGGCGGCCGCACGCGCGTTCAGCCTCCGAGTCCTCGCCGCTCGAATCCTCCGGCGCCTCCTGGCTTCCGCCATGTTCGAGAGGAAAGGTGGGAGCCCCCCGGCGGAGGAGGAGCGTGCCATTCGACGGGATCTCTCCCGTGCAGATTCGCTTTGGCAGGTCCGCGGGCCTTCTCCACGAAATCGCTTTGACTCCTGTGCCCTTCGTATTAATCGTTCCGGCAATACTTTTGTTATTCCGACAGGCATATGTCGGTGTTTCCTTTTTCTTTGTTTTTGTGCACGACCGCGTGCGGAAATCAAAAACAAGAGTGGCGGGTGCGTTTTTGCCGTTAGTGGCGATCGCGCGCCTCCTTCACAGTGTGCCGGCTTTTATGGCAAGTATACCCTTTCTTAAAGTACTTGTGAGTATTAGCTTTATTCAGTCTTTGTTCCCCTCCATCTTTTCTGCGTTTGTCCTAACGAGAGCTAATAAAGCATCAACTCAGCGTGACTGAAGGGAAACAAGTAAATATAGCATTAGGCAGGCGTTGCTAGGCCGGGTGGGGGGGGGGGGGGTGGGGGGGTCTTGGCTGCACTGAGACAAAGATTTCTCGAAGGAAAGCTGGGTTTCTCTTTCTACCCTTTCCTTTGACCTCTGGCAGGCCTTGAAGGAGAACAACTTCCGCTTTCGCGGTGTCTGGGAATCTTCGTCGACTAATTTGGTTTGTTTTTGTCCTTTCGTTCTTTTTTTTTTTTTCGGCACACTGAGTCAGACTCATGCCGGTGTCCTTCGGTGCAAAACGAATAGCCCTGCGCCGTAGTTTCGCTGTTCTGAGCGTGGCCATAATGCACCGTCGGCTGTCACGACCGCGCTTTCGCGCCGGGGCTGCTTTTTGCCTTACGTTATAGTTTTCGGTTGCCGACAACTTGAGGTCTTCTCCTTACTCGCTTGCGACATTGATTCTGCGTAAATTTCTGCGCAGACACGTAGAAAATGCAGGCTGCTTCTACAATTTCGCATCGTTATTAGGAACGCGAGAAATAAAGGAAATCTGGATGTCGGATTTCTGGAGCCGGTGTGTTCACGCCGATGATGGTAACGAACGCGAAAGTTGTGCGGCAGGTGCACCCCGCAGAGCTCATTTCGAGTGACGTTATAGAGGTGAAGCTGTCGTGACCTCTTCGTAGTTTAATTCTTGTCTCGGAACTGCACAGGAAGTCACTCGTTCGCGTGTTGCTTCTTCCAGCTTTGTGTTCCCCGGTGTGTGATATTGCTAGAGCTTCTTGGGTGAAGTTCTTGGCAAAGACGTATATTTTCACCTGAAATGTCGACAGGATAGTTGCAATTATTGTGCCCATGTTTGATGTCACCACGTTTGTGGGCGGAGTTCATTCGTAGGCGTCCTCTAGCTCATCTATTTATGTTCTGGACCTTCTTTGTTCTCAATCACCAGCGTCATGAATATTCTTTTCCTGACGTGTTTACTACCGCGAGTTTCATGGCGACCTTTATGAGAGCAAATGCTGTTGCTTATTGCTTTCATGAGGAACAAGTCCCCATTCCATGAAGGTCCCTATTCCAGAAAGGGACCGACGCGCGCGTTGCAGCTGCATGGTCTGTGCGTCTGAGACCGCTGTAATTTATTCGCATTGATGGCTGATTAGCTCCACCAATTTATGCTACACAGATATTCATCCACTTGTTAAACAGTCTTGTGCACGACTTCGTTTCAGTGCCTTTACTGCAGACAGGACTTATAGTGCCGCCTAATAAGGTACTATAATATAGTATTTTCTCCTTTTCTCAGTCTTCACCTTCCAGGTGCCTGCTACGACGTCAGCATGCGGTGCGCCTTTGAGGCCCTTCCCAGGGCACACTCGAGTCATTCTCACCGCGTAGTTGCGTGCACGTTTCCTAGTAAAGAATTACTTGTGTCTTGGCGTTATCATCTGCGTAGCTTAGCTCCTACATATACTCCTCGACGGCTCCAACGTACTCGAGGTGCGAGCTCTATTAGCAAGTATTGTATACCTTTCAAAGTGTCTCTGTATTTTTTTTCTCTGTGCGTGCTACGAACGTAAGCCAGGAGCATAAATAAACAATCTGACTCTCTACAGTTATCCTCGATATCGCTTTTCTTCCCGCAGTGCCAACGCTCTTGTGCACTGTGTTGGTGCCGGCAGACTTAATGTGAGCTAAGCGTTCTGAGGAAGCGCGCGGCTGTCGTCGGCAATGTCAGAAAAGGACAGAGGGCTGAGATATGCGCGAAGTGAACTAGTTCAGCCGGCGCGAGCAAATACAACTGCCAGCTTGAGTCCGGGCGCCGCTTTCCCTTCCCGCGAAGTGGTCGCCTGGGATTGCGGCTGCGACCCCGTTCGCGACTGCCGTTCGATATAGCTCCTGAAGGCGTCCGCATTACGCTGATGCTTTGACGCACACAGTCCAGAAACGTCATGTCGTCGTGAGTTAATCCCGGGCCCCCGAAATACCCGCCATTCCCTTCTGTCTCTCTGCTCGGGATCCGCGGCCAACCGCTCCTCCGCGAACCAGCGCCCCCTGCCGAGCGGCAGCGGCGGCGGAAGGCGCGGAGGCAGGCGGGTCGCTGGCGCAGCGCGCGCCAAGCGTTCACAAAGCGCGCAGAGGCGGGAAAATGGGTCGCTGTGTTTCTGTGTAACGAGTTCAAGAGCAGCGGTGGCGTCACTTCCGACCCCTTCCGGCGCCGGAGGCTCGCCGCTTCCGCTCCTTTCGCCTTCCCCGACCGACTTCTCTTCCGCCTCGCCCTTGCCGCGCGTCTTTCCCTTCGGCCGTGCGCAGTTTTCTGGCCATTTCTGGGTTGCGGTTAGGGCGCTCGCCGTTGCTGCGCTGTAGACCCATGTTCGCCGGGCTATGCACCGTTCCTAATAGCCGCGTTCGGCGAAGAATGCACGAAAGTCTACATTCCCCGTTATACTTCCGCCCTGCACACTTAATTTTTTGGGGAAAATGAATTGTTTACTGTAGGACACAAGCACACACATACAGAGAGAGAGAGAGAGAGAAGATCAATTCCGATGGTACCAGGGCGACACTCTTTGTTTAGGGACAAGATGCCATATGTTAGAGGAGTACTTACTTCGAAAACGTTTATTAACACAAATTCCTAAAGCAATTCAAATCAGCCAGAAGAAAGCCGCTGATCGAAAAAGCTTCACTGCGAGCTAAACGCATTGTGCATCTAGCTTATTTTCAGGTCACGCTGTTCCAATTTTGCTGTTTGTGCGCTCCATCCGAAGTCATACGATCGTAAGTGCGCATGTATCCCGCAGAAGGCAGACTTTGTGTTTAAATGCGTGCTGTTCCCCACTTTACCCGCGCTTTCGTGTGTGTGTGTGTGTGTGTGTGTGTGTGTGTGTGTGTGTGTGTGTGTGTGTGTGTGTGTGTGTGTGTGTGTGTGTGTGTGTGTGTGTGTGTGTGTGTGTGTGTGTGTGTGTGTGTGTGTGTGTGTGTGCGCGCGCTAGATTTTTACGACTTGGAAAGTTCACAGGTTGGCAGGTATATATGGTTAGGCGCTCCTGTTAAAACCGTTTAGACCGCATTGCGTGTAGCTTGCCTAGCCAGTCAGTCGTTTGCTGCTTATTCAGATACAAAGTTGGACGATATTCCGTCGTTGTTTACCGATACAAAAACAAAAATAATAATTATTACTTTCTTTTACGTGCCCGAACCGCGATCTGATTGTGAGGCATGTCGTGTAGTCCAGATTGATTTTGGTCAACTGTGGTTCTTTAACGTGCACCCAGTGCACGGTACAGTTAACTGTTTACCGATACCCGTCGCGGTATCTATAGTGGCTATGGCGTTGCTCTGCAGAGCTCGAGGTCGCGGGAACGATCCCGGCCGTGGCGGCCGCATTTTGATCGGGGCGGAATGTAAGAACGCTCGTGTACTTAGAGTTAGGAGCACGCTACAGAACCCAGATCGTCAAAATATTTAATCTGGAGACCCGGGTCCACTATGGCGTGCCTCAATAAATCGCTTTGACACGTGAAACCTCCGTAAGATGTTTTTTTTTTAACTGATATCATTGCTTCGCGCGGCTTCCTTTCGTGTGTTTGTCTTTTGTTTGCTTGGTTCGGTATTTGTTTGTTTGTTTGTTTCCTCTTACAAGCCATTTCATTCCTCGCTCATGCGGTGCCTTTAATGCTACTTCTGTAGAACCTTTGTTTACTCATGTTTTTTGTGTTCTTATTTTCAGAGTTTTCTGTCATCATGAATTGTGTCATTTTGTGTCCATGTATGAAGCTTGCAGAACGTCGAATGGCGGTGACAGATACTATACCTTATCAGAAAACTATATATATATATATATATATATATATAAACTATATATAGGAATGTATTTGTCTATTTCTAAGAACAGAGCTGCGGTTACTGGGCGCTATATACTTTGCTGTTCAGCATACAGAATTTAAAAATATGAAAATGCCGCGTAAGTAGACAGAGCCAAGGTAATGTTGTTTGCCGTCGCTTGGAGATACTCAGTTTATTGTTATTTCTTGCATTCCGCCTAATTAGATAAATAGTCTCAATTAATTAATCCGTTTCTCAAATATTACAATTAGATTAAAAGTGTCGATGAGAAAATTGTAGAGCGACATTAAAAACTGCCGATACAGCTTTCTGTTGCTCAATACACGCTACAGAAAAGTGTTCGTTCCGAGCCCGAAAAAAAAAAAGAAAAGAAAAAGCCCGCGAGTACGCGCAGACCGCCTCGGGCAGCCAGTCACGCGGCAGTTTTGCGTGTATTCGCAATACTTGCATGCAGGCTTGCGCGCGCTGAGGTACCGACCGGCGCAGCTGCAGACAGCAGCAGCCAAGCCGAACCTGGGAGGGTAGGCATAGAAAGCTACGTTTTGAAAATGTAGAAACGGGCATGAATGTTTGTAGTTTTTCGCTCTTTACTTACATTGATTGATCAATTGACGGGAATAAAGAGATTGCGTTATGGCATATATATATATATATATATATATATCAGAAGAAGCCAACAAACACTGACACCAAGAACAACATAGGGGAAATTACTTGTGCTTAATAAATGAAATGAAGAAACGGTAAATTAAAGGAAATTAAAGTGGATGAAAAAACAACTTGCCGCAGGTGGGAACCGAAATGCGAAGAATGCGAAACCGAAATGCGAAATGCGAAGATTGTGGGTTCGGTTCCCACCTGCGGCAAGTTGTTTTTTCAGCCACTTTAACTTCCTTTAATTTACCGTTTCTTCATTTCATTTCTTAAGCACAAGTAATTTCCCCTATGTTGTCCTTGGTGTCAGTGTTTGTTGGCTTTTTCTGATATGACTAATAAAAATCGAGCCCCTCGGTTAACCCTCTTTCTTCTCGTTTATATATATATATATATATATATATATATATATATATATATATATATATATATATATATATATATATATATATATATATATATATATATATATATATATATATATATATATATATATATATATACTGCAGACTAGAGGCTACGCTGCTGTGGGACTGCATGTAGTTGGGCGTTGTGTCGGATAACGTGTACACGCCGCGTCCTCAGCAACCGCTGCAAGTATGGCATGCCTATATGCACGTGCGTTTAGCCTCATGCGAGCGATGCCCTTCGAGTTGGCGTCAGGCCATTGCGCTGCCGCGTTGTTCGCTTTATAGAATATATATATATATATATATCCTTTCGCTTTTTGTCTTTCTTCGTGGTTCTTTTGGAAGGAAAATAAAACGGAGTGCGAAGAGTTAATAACAGCAGTGGCTGCCTTTCGAAACAGTATGGTACTACGGGCGCAACCTCAGCGAGCTGGCACAGAGGTGTCTATTTATACGCTCGCGATGGCGGGAAATTGTGTTGGCTACCTGCCCGCCGTTACTGCTTTCGGAGGCGGCAGCCAGCCGGGGCTTTTGACCGTGTAAATGCGGTGCCACATTTCGTGCGTAGGCGTGCGTGCCAATACATGCATGTATAGTATACTATTTGTATGTCTGTGCACGTCCCGCGTGGATAGTCTAAGGTCCGTCGCTTATATGGTTTTGGGGTTATTTTACTTTTTATCTACTTGTGCTTCTGCGCATACACCGGCATTGAGGTGGCTCTGCGGTGGGCGGTTTTCTGCGCCTGAGAAAGTCGTGGGTTTGCAGGGTGGCTGCCCGTTCCATTTTCTAAGACGGAGTGAGACAATCTCACGTATCCTTACGTCTAATTGTGCGTTAAGGATATCCGGATTTTTGACATCAATCCGGATAGTCACTGAGAAGTCATCTATTGCCTTTGTGTGTTTTTTTCTTGTCTATGGAACGTTTTTAATTGCTATACGTAGATACGGTGTCGCTGTTTTTCATTAACTCCTATGATGTACACTCAGCTCTTTCAAACTGAGATGTACGTCTTTACACCGTGCATCTTGCCGCCTTTACCTATCAGGCTAACATCATTTATGCATACCAAAATAAAAAAAAAGAGGGAGTGGTAGGACGAAAGCGGGGGGAAGGGGGGGTGTAGTCGTGCATTTGTGGGTCACTGAGTGATTTTCGCAAGAGGAACGCACATAGATAAACAAATACTTCACCGAACAGTTGCACCAGCAGTGGCGTGCCGCCGCTACGCCAAAGCGATTCCCCGAATAGGGAATCTGTTTCGTGTCATGGATGGCCGCTGCGTGCCATCCATGCTATATATGCCGTCAGGTGTGCGTGCGTGCGTGCGTGTGTGTGTGTGTGTGTGTGTGTGTGTGTGTGTGCGTGCGTGCGTGCGTGCGTGCGTGTGTGTGTGTGTGTGTGTGTGTTTGTGTGTTTGTGTGTAAGCCGGGGCAGCGCCGACAAGCGGAGCAAACTCGTAACAAGGGAGCGAACACGGACGTGGGACGACGCCGCGCGTGATGCAAGAGGCGAGAGAGAGAGAGAGAGAGAGAGAGAGAGAGAGAGAGAGAGAAAGAGCGATGAAAAATGTGTGTATAGAAAGGCAGGGAGGTCGGCAGGGAAGGAAGGGGAGCCAATCGAAGGCGGCGACCGCTCCCTCGCCGCCGTTGGCGCCTCGATGCGCCGCTGACCCGGGCTCACAGGGTTCTAAATATAGCCGGACACACCGTTTCAGCTCGAGGGACTGACCTCGATTGTGGAGTCTTTTGGCCCGCGGTCGCTTTATTTCCCGACCGCTTGGGGAACAAAACTGACCCGTGGATACGCGCAGGGGTTTGCGCGGGGTTGTATATATACTCTCGGGCAGCCCGAATTCGAGAGGGACAACGAAGACCCAGCTCCGCATGAGGCACACGCGCATTGGCGCAATTTGTCGATTTGTAACCCGTCGAGAAACAAACAGTAATTGCGGCCGGGATCACTCTCTCTCTCTCTCTCTCTCTCTCTCTCTATTTATTTTTTTCTGTCTCTCGTCTCTTTTTCTGTCTTTCTGTCGATCTCTACGATCGGTAGAATGATAATTCCGGAGACAAATGGTCGTGGCGCGAACCCGACCGTCTGTCTCTATACATGCGCGGTGGAAAATATGTCGTTCGAGCCGCATTGAAGAAAAAGCGGTGCACGCTCGCGGGTGTACAACGTCTCGTCCCCATCAGTGCCGCGCTTCCTCTCCGTTTTACCTGATTGTTACATCAATCTCCGACCCGCACATGCTCTGGACTCATCTCGGCGACCCGTGCATTGTTCTCCTCTGTTTCTGCTTGTAAATTTTTGTTTCTCCCGGCCCACGGCAGTTCGTTGCGCAAAAACAACCGCCACGTCAGAAATGGACACCCGTCGTTCTGTTACGTGGCAAACGGCTCCGGTACATGCTGGTGGCGCGTTTTATGCACCGCTCCAAACCGCCACATTTGCGAATGATTAGGCAAACACGAGTGACGGTGCAGCGCGGACCTCGCCCGTCAATTTGCCATAAAGTGACACGCAGATATGAACGCCAATAACGAACACAGTTCAGTATATATGCGCGGTCGCGTTCCGCTGCACGAACGTCCCTCACCAACAGCGCTCGTTTTCACAGCGCGTCATGTTACACTCTATAAGCTCTCTTATGTGCCGCGCGAGTATGCGCAGGACGGGACCGTTGGGGCCTTGCTTGCTGCGGGCCTGTACCTTCGGCCCGCTCTCGCTACTTCCGGTGCGCGCCATCGTGGGAGGAGCAGGAAGTGCAGGGGAGCTGATGCCGTGCGGCTTCTCCCCGCGTCCCGCAGAGCGTCGTCGTCGCCCTCCGGGAGAAGCGTGCGTATCGCCGGCGCGCATCTTGCCTTCACCCAGTGGCCCCGTTTCCGCGTCCCCGCCGGTTCCCCCTTTTCCTGCGCGTCTCGGACCCCTTCCGCCCGCCGTCTTTGCCCTTGCGCGCCTTCTTCCTTTCTGTGTGTGCTTGGGGCGGGCGTGAAAAGAAAGCGGCAGTTGGGGCTTAGAGGCAGGTGTGTTGTGGTTCCCGCTCTCTCTGCGCGCACACAGTTAACGGTCTGGACTGCATTTACATGTTTGCGTCGCTCGTCTGTGCTCGCTGCCGTATACCTACAGTTTACTTGGTCGCGCACAAACGGCATCACATTGGAATTCAGTTGAACGTTTTAATCTAGTACCGGTGACGACGTATTGTGACGCAGTGATTCACAAATAAAGAAAGAAAAGAAAGAGGAAAGAAACGTTGCGTGGCAGGGACAAGACAAAGAAAGGGAACACCTTTGGTTTAGCACATCGCCACCAGAGGTCGCCACTAGCGCTGGAGCGAGCGGTCACCCACAGTCTTGTGAAACCATGCGACCATGCGTGTAGATTTAATTACGGCACTTTATTACAGCACTTTTCGCGTTCCGCGCCCATCGAAATGCGGCCACCGCTGTTTACAATCGGAACCAGCGACTATGCTCATCAGAGAAAGTACCATAACCACTGATTTAACGTACAGTAATCAGTGGCGTCATAACAGTAACGTCATAACGTTCATGCCGCCTGTACAGACGGTGTAGAGAGTCTGTGTTCAACAAAACTTGTTGAGTCTGGCGCTGTTTCTCGTTGATACTATAATTTCATTGTACAAGTTGCAAGGAAACTCTTACAGCTTACAACAAATATAACTGCAGAAACTATCGACGATGATTGTCAGTGTAAGCGAATAGCGCGAACGAACGAACGAACGAACGAAAGAAAGAACGACCGAATGAACGAGCGAGTGTTCTCCTTGACGAGACCGACCGTCGGCCACCGACCAAGCACGAAAACGGGCGAAAGGCAAAGAAAGCTGTTTGTTTTGAAAAGCCGCCAATGGTTTTGCTGAAGTGCGGTTATTTTGCTATTAGCCAGATCATATTAGCGGTCTGAGCAGCTGTTCATGCTCTTTAAGGGAAAAAAGAAAGGAAAAAGGAGCGGTATCTTGCTTTGCGTTGCTGATTTTTTGTTCCTTGGAACGATTGTTTTTTTTTGTCTTGGGTATTTTTTCGCATTAAATCATCGGGTAATTTAAGCGTAAGCTTTTCAATTCTTAATCCTTAGAAATTTGCCAGCTTAGTTCAGGTTAAGGCATGTCCACATTAAGTGTGCGATTCGGCGAGTTGCCCTCGTGTCGGGCGTTTGTTCAGGTGTTGTCCTTGTCGGTTGTTGTACAGGTGCTGCACTCTATGTACACTATACCAGCGGGGACCACAGGCTCGCCATGCTGTGCAGTCTGCGTCACCCAAATTTGGGGAGCCTTGCTTTCGTCGTGCCTGCTTACCAGGCGCTTTGCGAGAAAAAAAAAATAATAAGTCACGGAGCGCTTGTTTCGGCGTGACGCTGTCATTTTATCTATTTTTAGGCGTAATGGCATAATTAGTGGCTGCATGCCGCCGGAAAGAAGGGACAGCTAGCGCATTTCCTGTTTACTTTCTTTCATCCTACCTTTCCCGTAGCCTTTCGTTTTGGGTGTGCTTTATATGCTGTTCTTCACATAGATTAGTTAGCGTAAGAACGCAAAAGCAGAAAAAAAGAAAGAAGAACAGAGAGTAATAAGGGAGAGTGAGTTTCTCCGGTCGGGGTCAGCCCGTGCGGCCTAGTTTCGACTTCGCGATCGAACAGAGAAGGGCCTAATGCCGCGACCTGCATGACCCGGTGGGTGCTGTGAAGGAAAGGTGCCGCGGGCGACAGGGATGGCAAGAGATTGAGCGGAGGCAAGAGGGCGAACGCACCGGAATGGCGCAGGAACGGTGATGTTCATTCACGCTGCAGTGTGCGGGAGAGGCGGTTTCCCAAGGCGTGTTGTGGTGTGCATGCAGGGGCCAGGGTAGGGTGTGTTCTCACCATCGCATGTGGCTCTTGCGAAGGAACGCCTCGCTTGCTCTGTGTTTCTTTTTCTTTTCTTTTTTTCCCCTTTTTCTATTTTCGATCCCCTGTAATCTGTCTGTCGATCCTTTTCTACCTCTCTTTCTCGGTACGATTGGGAAACGGTTTGTTTCTTTTTCTGGACGGTGTTGCGTCGGGGGCCCACTGCTTTTTCGTCTGCGCTGTTGCGTGTTCTCGTGCTCTTTGTCCCTTTTTCTTGACGGACGGTTTTTGTGCCGGCGGGGACCGGTGCGACCTACTTTTTCTTCCTCCGCCGTCGCTTTCTCTTCTTCCGAGGGGAGGAAAATGCGCGGTTTCTTCGTCTTCTCGGGCGGGGAGGAAGTATTTAGGTGAAGGTCCTGAGAAAGTGCTTCCCGCTGCGGGCTCGCGAGTCGGGCCGTGGGTTCGCGTCTCGGCGTGGCGCTTCGGTTGCGTCGAAGCGGTGACGCAGCGCTCCCTTTTTCCTGCGCTTTCCGTGGTTGCGCCCGCGCGGTTGCAGAGAAAGAAAAGTTCCGCAAAGCGGGGGAGGGGGCAATGATTGTAAAGATCTCGATTTTTAGGCGTCGCGCTCTGGTAGAATGGGCGCCGGAATCCGTTGGCTCTTCCCTTTCTTTGGGTGACCCCACTCCCCGTTTGTTTGGGGGTGGAATTCGGTCTTGCTTGTGGGAAAGAGGTCGCGGCCTACTCTGCGGCGGTGGGAACCTCCTGCGGCTCGCAGGGAATGCGGGCCCCGCGGAGGGAAGGAAAGGACGAGGCGACTACTCCTTAGCGCGGCGACAGTGCGAAGACGCCTTGCCGGAAATAAAACCGGAGTGGCGGTGCCGGAATTTGTGTCGTTTCGAGACTCCACTCGCAGCGTCCATTCGTCATGTCGCGCGTGATTAATGCGCTGTAATTTCGCCATAGCTGGTGAAGTCAGATACTCGCTTTCATTTTGTACTGTTGCTCACACACATAATGTGGGAATGCACCTCGCTCCCGTTCTCTCATCCCCCCGTCAGCAGCGAGACTGACTGGACAGCCTGGCTCAGTTCCGGGGACGTCGACCGACAACTTGAACTGGTGGACTGGGCGGAAAAGGCCAAGCAGGCCCAGGGCCTTACTTGAGCCCTAACACTCAGCCACGTCCCTCTTTACCCTTCCCCCTTTCAATAAAGTTTATCACCACCACCGTATGAGGTTGTACCGGCGAGTGCAATATAGTGAGCAAGAGCAAAGGGTTGCATTCCTCCTGGTAGATATACCCGTCGGTCAGTGCCACCGAGTTTCCACGAATCTCTTAGTGAACTTGGAAAATAAGAGACGGGAGAAAGGTTCTGGTGCGCTAAGAGAGAGAAAGAAGCCTCACGTCAGTGCTCAGCCATTTGCAGAGAAGCCGCAGACTTCAAACGTAATGCATGTCACTCGATGTTAACGCATCTTTGCCACCCATGATACCTTGATCGTTCCAATTGGGGAACCGGCGCAGTCATAACGCGGCCGCGTGCTGCTTGGGCCGGCCTATACCGCTTGACTATATGCACCGCTAATGCTTGACAGACGGCGAATGCTTACACCGTGCTCAGAGACAGTCAGCGCGGAGCGTCGGATAAAAATAATGGTCGCGCGAACGATTATATATATATATATATATATATATATATATATATATATATATATATATATATATAGAGAGAGAGAGAGAGAGAGAGAGAGAGAGAGAGAGAGAGAGAGAGAGAGAGAGATATGGACAGGCGCATTGCACCGTCGCCGCCGCCGTGATGTCCCGGGTATGACGCAGCGCGTGCATGCCGCGCGCCCGAGGTTTATCTGATTCGCCTGCACGTTCTATATATGGTTCACGAAGTATAGTTCACTTCGCTACTCGTTTCATCAGTTGAACCTAGCGGCATCTACACGTTGCCATTCGTTCCACTCAATGTAGGCTTCGTGCAGGATAAGTTCCCAGCAGTCGCATGCACTCGTCAGAAAGATATATAGCGCCGGGAATTCGTGCAGGTCGTGCCGTGGCTGGTTCTACAAGAGCAAGAACTGGCACTCATCTATAGCAGGAACTAGTTCATTAAGTTATGGGCGAATGGAATAAACCACCAGTGTCAGAGCTCACGTGATTTGCTGCATTCGGGAGGCGCGGACAGATGGAATGGTGAAGGGGGCGGCAGCATGGAGCGTTCGCTTTGCTGCAAGCACGCCCGCTCACCGCTGCCGGCGTTGTGACTTAGTTGATTGCGATCATCGAGTTATTTATTCATGTGTGTATTGGATGAGTGACACCATGCATGCACGCTTGCTTAGTTAGTGAGCGAATATTCACTACCCTTTATACTGCCCATATAAAACTACGAGCCTTCCTTCGTACTTTAATTGTCTACTATACTTTGCTGTCGCTTTCGGGCGAAACTATATGTTTTTTTTTTAATGCGAAGCAATCTTTGCCTTATCCAGTCACTTTGTAGTGTAGGTAGGTTCCTGTCTCGCTTCGTTTCGGGCCTATGCAACAACAACAGGAAAAAAAGTGCGTGTGCGATGGTGGGATCGAACCTTTTTTTTGTCTCCCAGCACAGAAGCCTGCCTCTCTAACCGTTAGGGCGCGATCTTCTTGTTTTGTCTATTGCGTGTACTGAACAACAGGCAACAAAAACGCAGAAATTGACAACAGTGTAACTTGTAACCGACCAGTACACACTGCGGAAGGGCAGTCAGCTTCTCGAAGCGAGCAACCCGGTCAGGAGCACACGGCTAAATCGAATTAACGCCACCATATCGACGCGCAGGAATAGGCCCGCACACGCGCCCTTCGGTATCGGACCAAAAGCCAACTAGCCCTTTGAGACACTTGGCGCGCGCGTCACGTTCCAGTTTCTCGCTTTCTTCTTCCCTCGTGGCAGCAATGGTTTGATGCGCTGCGTTATGTAGACTGCACTGCCTTCGGGATCGGCCCTCATTCCTCAGTCCATTCCTCTTATACGTAGACGCTACGTGAAAGCCAGCGCGACATTCCACCGTCATGATCGGCCCAGGTCGAACACTTGTGTTTTAACGCTGTTTTCCGGAAGTACAAATGCCATCGTGGTTTTAAGACCACGCGACTTCGACATACGTATGTATACGTGTATACGATTGTATGTATAGACGGTTTCTGCTGGCTCACGGGAAGCTGCAGCTACTATACCTTCAACGGTAAATTGCTGTTCCGGCGGCATGAGGACGCGCTGGAAATCGGAAAAGAGTATTATAAAGCAAATAAATGTAGGAGTTTTCAGTTATTTGAACGGGCGTGGTTAAACATGTTCCTAACCCATCGATGATCACCGCGCGCGATGTTGATTGTTTCGAGCTGATTACTCCGCTGGGAGTAATCGATGGAAGTGTTACCAAACCATTCCTTAAAACAACCTGATTTACCTACGGCCCGCACGATTTTCCTGCGCAAAAAGAAAGAAAAGGGGGGGGGGGGATACAGAGACAAACGAAGACAAGTAGGGCAGTCGTAAATGTTTAATGTTTCCTTTCTGGAAAAGTTGTTGAAGGTCCTTGGCACGATACATCCGCGTATATACGCCAGTTATTCAGTCGTTCTGTTCAGTCGCCTCGCTCGGTAAATGGGAATAGATGCATACTTCGCGCTTGAGAGAGGAGAACGGTCACGGGCAGTACTGATATATAGCTGCGGATATGTTTACGCTTTCTGTATCTGCCTTATTCGGCGCACCTTTTTTTTTTTTCTTCTTCTCTGCCGGCGTCACCGCGCGTTCGTGTACCGCTGGCTGCACGCGTAGCCTCCTGCTGCGAGTGGTCGGCGCGGCGCGACATTCGCCTACTGACACACTCCTCCTCACTGGGCCAAGGCTGGCCGCTCGTGCGGGCGCCCGCCGCCGCTGACGTCCTCTGCGCGCGCTCTGCGGAGCCTCGTTAGGGGACTCCGCGTTTAGCTTCTTCTGGCTCGGGTCTTTGCGTCCTTTTTTCTTTCTCTTTTTTTTTCTTACAAGAAGCGGAAATACTCCATTGAGACAAAGACATCGTCCGCAATTTCTACTGGGAAGCTGAGGCGACCCACCCGTGCCGGTATGCAGAGCTGAGTTGCGAACGCTTCTTCGAAGTTTCAGTGCAAGCGTACTATGTTTTGTTGTTGTTGTTGTTCACAGTGACGTAGTCGTTTTTTATTTTACTTTATTGTATGCATAAGTTGTGAATAGTTTTCTTCCTTCTCTTCTATCGTGTCAACTGGAAATCGAAAGGCATAAATGACTAATTAAGACAATTTCACTAATAAACTGTTAGCTAGTTACATTAGCGCACGTATTGCAATACCCGAACGGAAGCCAGTGATTTCATAAGGCACATCCACTTGGAACCATTTTTGTTGCACCTGGATGGCCTTAATTGTTGCTGCCACATTGAAAATTCGGCGCGTAAATTCGGAGAGCGCAAATAGTGAAATGTCTTAACGGAAAATACTACATGCGGATGTCCTACAAATTGCGAAGAATTTTTTCCGAGCGCGTCGCATTTAGGTCACAGTGCACGTCTCGTTTATTTCGCAAAATATGCACTTCGGAATTGTTCTGAACCTTCAGGTTGAACCAGAAAGGCGAAATATATGTCGAACTACATTGGAGTTTCCATTATTATGCTGCTTGGTCACCGACACGGTACACGTTCCTGTGTCAGTATCGTGGCTTTGTTTTTGTTTTCCGTTGTGAAGAGTCTGCGTTTTGGTCTCCTGAAAAGAGAGAGCCGCGCCGGGCGTTTTACATGCGCCCGTTCTTTGCGGTCATCAGGAAGCTGAGATGTTTTAAGCGAGGTTATGTGCGCTATGTAAAAGTGCTATAGTGGTATACTCCTACGTGTAATGAGCCGTTCTTCGGTAGTCTCGTATTTGTACGCTTTCTCTCATCGTTCTCATCGTTCCCGTGACCTTTGCATATTGTGGCATTGACGATGGCACTACTCTGGTTGCTTTTTAAGTGTTGCTTCTTTCCGGCATCTTTCTTCCAGGTTATTCCTCGTAGCGCTTTGTTGTGGATTAATGTCAGAAGGATCGGGGCATCTACACTTGTCAACATTTCTGGCGTCCGTTCTGTCTGCCTGACCTCTGACCAAGCGTCCCATGCTCATGGCTAAAAAAAAAAAAAAAAAAAAAAAGTAGTCTGCAGGTTGCCTCCCCTTCAATAGAGCTGTATTCACGGGACGGAACGAATCGGCGATTCAGTCCGCGGAACGCGAGCGTGACGCTCGTGCAGCCTGTCAAAGGCGCCATCAGTAAGGGAAAAAAAGAAGTGGAATCGTAGAAAAAGCGACACAAGGGTGTTGGTATCGGAGAGATGAGTTACAAAGATAGTGTACAGTATTCACAATGTTTACAAGTGTTTGCGTATCGTGCGTTGGCGCCGGTATCAGCTGTACATCGAGCTCCGTCCGCGGACTGAGTCGGCGCTTTGGTGTTGTACGAATCCCCATATAGTGTTCCGGGTAGTCATGACCGTATAAACTCGAGTCGCGGTGAACCGTGTAGGTGTAAAAAAAAAAAGAGTGTGAAGAAAAATAAACAAAACAGCACGACTGAGATGTCAAGCGAGCCTTGTAGTATATGTCGTTTAAATGCAGCGCATCGCTGCAAGCGCGCCGCCGCCGCGTGCGAGTTCTCGCGTATCCGCTCGCACAACGCGTCCCTCGCGAAGGATGCGGAGGCTGCACGCGCGCTCTCCCTCCCCACCCCCTTCGCAATGACTTGCATGCCGGTTTTCCGTTTTCTCTCGCCTTGACCGAGGAGCGCGGCGGCTCAGAGCATAGGAAAGGTCACGCACGGCGTTGCCGAAAGTAGCCTCACAGCGAGGGCAGCGTCATGTTGCCTGTTTTTCGTTACCCGTTGCTCGAGGCTGCGACATTCGCCTACTGACACAGAGAACGGCAGCGCAGTGGGCCAAGGCCCTCGACGCGCTCGAATCTGCGCCCTTGTTTCTGACGCCTTGATAGCTTTTCCACCGCAGAGTGGCTCGTCTACCCGTGTTTGCGCGATGTGGGCGCGAAGTTTGAATGAATAACTTCGAAAAGGAAAGCATCGTATAGGGGACTTGGAGGGCTCCCCAAGGTTACTTCGTACTCAAAGCACTTACACGCCTGGACGCTGGCTTGGGTGATCTAGACATTTCAAAGCAACTTAATGGTGGTTCCTGCACTTGGAACTCAGCCGCTCAGTTTCTCTACACGTGATCGAACGTTTCCAGTGGCAGAACGCCGTGCGGACTCAGCGAGAGCAGGTGGAGGCGTGTTTGGAGGAATCGCGTTTGGCGATATCATCTTCACTCCATGGGCGCTGATCGGCTGAGTCAGCAGGCAGTGCGACGGATGTTGCCGCGTAACGCAGATGTGGTGGAAAATAATAATAATAAAGAAGGTTGTAAATCGAGAATATGGCCCGTCAAGAAGGGAGCACCGATAAGGTTATTGAAGATTGGTCAGCTGTTGTATTAACGTAGTCGTTCGCACCTTAGAAGAGGTCGGAAACGGGATGTGTAGCTTGTCGTTATCGTCAACAGGATTATCAAGGTCACCGGCTACCGTCGGACGTGTCCAAACTGTGTACAACGAAAGGCTCTGCGCATCCGCCTCCTGGTGCGCGAGTTGTGTATCACAAGCTTGTGACGTATATAGCATTCATCCGGGAAGCCTGTTTGAAATTATACAGTGGTCGCAGTTTGGACAGTAAGATCTCAACGTGGCCGCGAGTCATGAATGACCACTTTGGATGTCCGACTGGTGTTTCTCGATGGCCTGCCGCCAACTCTCTTGCAAATGCAGCTCGGCGGAGAAAATTCTTTGGTCCGTGGACGTTGCATGGGCCGCTTAGGTGATTTCGTTCGCGTGTTTTTTCTCGCACTCTCCATTTCCCATCCCTACATTTGCTATAATCTCCGAAGCCAGTTACACTTCATTCCCCAAAATAAGTCAGGCGTGAGTGCATAATGGAGAAAGAACAAACAAACTTGGTTGATCTCTTTTTAGGGGAATCGGTCGTAATACGAAAGTGAAACGTGTATTTGAAGAAGCAGTGGCAGGATTCGTTGCACATCCATAAGTACAAGTCAATAAATGTGCACAGTCCTAAATTAATTACAGATTCGTTCGAAGGGCAAAGCAATGGCAGCGATAACAAGGACGCGAGGCCTGTGCTGCTGTGCAGCGTGAACATCACCCAGGAGGCTACCAGGCGTCGTAGGTATATCCGACGTGTTGGTGAGTGTGTATGTGGCGTAAGCGCCAGGAATGCAATCGCCCATAACAAAAGACATGTCCAAGCACTACCATCTTTACTTCAATTATAGGTGTCCGGGTTGCCGGCCTTGTTTCCTTACGGAATTAGTGAGGAAAGAAATGTCCTCATTACCACAAATGTACAGTCGACCAAAAAAGTTTACGGACCAAGAGATCTGACAAAAAGCTGAATATATCCTCAGTCTCACAACACAGCCTGTTATTCCCATTTCCAACCTTTTGTGGCATATGCGAACAACATTGTGATGCCCAATTTTACTGGCTGCTTTTAAAGGCTACTCGTATATTTTGAATTTTCTGAGATGCCGTGGTCCGTAAACTTTTTTGGTCGACTGTACATCATCAAGAGCACAATTACTTTAATAAAGCAAACCTTTCTAACCTGTCTATGCCTACTTTCCTGACCACTGGGTGGGCACAAAACGGCAAAGTGTCGCCATCCGAAAGGCCAGGATATTTGCGTGATGACGATTGCGTGGCGTACGTATACATGAAACAGATTTTCGTTGGAGCCCAGCAGTGAACACTTTCGTGTAAAAAAAAAAAAAGTTAATAAGCGGAGATGTAATTGAGCTCTGCATGACCACTTGTCCCACTGAGGTGTTGTTTTGTGCCGGTTGGCTAGGGCCCGTACGGAAAGCAGCGCGAAATACGTGGACGAGAGCGTATATGTTTCGTGCTGTTAATAGTGCGTGCTCTTGTCCAAGTTCGTGCTCGCGTGTCCAAGTCGGAATGGGCGCTTTAAGAGACAGAGAGACGAGCGAGGAGCGTCGTCGTTGCGTCCATTCCCCGGAAAACAAAACGCGCTATCCAAGGGACTAACAAGACAAACACCCAGCAGCGAAAGCTGTATCTCTGATCGCGGCCTCATCCAGGCTCCCTGTGCGCTGCATCACCTTGTATGGCTGCCTGACATTCGCCTACTGACCCACACTTCGCCGCACTGGGCCAAGGTTTCCGCCGGCGACGCGCGGCGTTCGTGGAGGCTGCCGCGCCGTCGATTAGCCGACCGGAGCCTCCCTCGGCAGCGCCGCCAAGGTAGAAGAGAAAGCCGCCGCCGTGCCTCGGCGCCGTGCTTCCGCGCCGGAGGTCGCCCGTGCGTGCGCGCGGCCTTCGTGTGTCTGCCGCTTCCGGCTACGGCGCTCGCCCTTTCACAGGCGGCGTCGGCAGTGCCGTGCTACGCTGGTCAGAAACAGCCGCGGTGCGCGCGCAGCGAGACTAATTTCTACAACCTCACTAGTTTCGCCGGAGAATTCGGCG